>NC_090271.1:273352545-273652545 GCF_040414725.1 Anabrus simplex | reverse complement strand
GAACTGTGACGTTTAGTTTCTGTGAAAGCGCCGTTAAACTGAACGTTCCCCATCGATCACTGGCTTTACGAAAGAAGGTTCGACTAATGAAGGGTTAATAATAATAATAATAATAATAACAATAATAATAATAATAATAATAATAATAATAATAATAATAATAATAATAATAATAATAATAATAATAATAATAATAAGTACTGCCAGTATCCAGTAATCGGGAGATAGTGGGTTCGAGCCCCACTGACGGCAGCACTGAAGATGTTTTCCCGTGGTTTCCCATTTTCACACCAGGCAGGGCTGTACCTTAATTAAGGCCACGACCGCTTCTTTCCACTTCTTAGGCCTTTCCTATAGAGCCGTCGCCAAAGACCTATCTGTGTCGGTGCAACGTAAAAAAAATAGCATAATAATAATAATAATAATAATAATAATAATAATAATAATAATAATAATAATAATAATAATAATAATAGATCACATTTTTCTTATTGATACGGAGGTTAAGAGCAGTATAGGAAGATCAAGGTGACATAGGATAGACTCAGTTATTATTTCATGATGAGGGGCTTGGAACGAAACGGAGCGATGTTGAAAGGCATAAGTCTATAATGTGAATGTATGTACAGTATTTTGAAGATAATATTTTTTACTGTACGCATGTAATGTTGCGGATCATTTATTAAATCTACTGCTCTCTGCGCAACGTGCGAGATATCTGTGGTAGCTCTCCGAACTGTCCTCAACATAACGATAATTAAAACCACATCTGAATAGTACAGCCCTTTGTACGCTGTGTGTTGCCTAGAATCCGTTTTGTCCAATAAGGATGGCATGGGGACTGAGTTGAATTATGTCCCTACCTCCCTTTATAAATCAAATTCCATTACTTATGAACTTAATTAATATTTCGTGTAGAACATATTTTGAATGACTACATCAATAGATGTAATACATTTAAAATAATACATTAATTATATTCTTTAACTTGCTTATGAACCCTTGCTTCGCTACGGAATTCTCAGATAGTCTGTGGTTTTCCCAACTGAAGTCAACATTGGTCATTACAACGACGTCAGGAGGAATGTCGCGATTAAAAGCAATGTTATCATATAAAATACTCGATCAAATGAAAAACCTCACATGTTCGTGCTTTAAACGAACAGTACTACGCTGCTGATATAACAGTCCAAAGTTTCAGAGCGGGAATGACCAGCCCGCAGGCAGCCGTTAACACGCCTCCGTTAAGTGTGCACACTGCTCTTTCAATCAGTGCCTCAGAGTAAGGATCGAATAGATGGAATACTATGGTGAAGCAGTGTGTTACGTACCAGCAGTATCAGAAAATTTATGAATCAGAGGATTGGAATGCTAAGTAATAGAAATATATAACTCTCCAGCTACTTCCCGGCAATATTCAGGTAGGTTGTTATATTCGGTACGCCGCAGTAATCCCATCTCTCGGGGATGAGTGGCAGCAGAAGACACAAAACATATCACAACAAAGAATGGTCAATGTAATGTTATTGTTGATCAATTTTATGCGCTTTCTATATTTAGTTTTCTTCCGACTCTAATGTAAAGGAAGTCGTCCTTTCTTTCACAAATCCCTCTAGTCTTATTATTTTTATAATCATCTTCACAATTTGTCTTGTCGATATGGACCGATGACCATGACAAAATCCATCGCCAGTTAAAACATTTGAACAATATTTCCATGTAGGAAATTCTCGGCGTCGATATGGACTAAGCGACAAAAGTCTAAATTCATCTAAATTCATGAATTCTCTTACTATAGTCGTCCCCCTGTGGGTGGGGGACGGTAAAATAATACCCATCGTACCCCCTGCCTGGTGTGAGAGGTGACAAAATGAGGCCTCAGAGGCTCTGTACTTGGGAGGGTCGGTTGATATACACGGGGCGCGTAGCTGATTTCTGGCATTACTTCCACTTACTAGTGCCAGGCTCCTCACCTTCATCTATCCTATCCGACCTCCCTTAGAGTCAACTCTTGTCCTTTTCTGACCCCAACAGTTTTACGTACGGAGGGCTAAGGAGTCTTTCTTTTTCACTCTGATTAGTGTTATATGAAGGATGGTTGCCTAATTGTACCTTCTCTCAAAACAATAATCACCACCACCACCAATCTTATCATAGGCGGTACGGTAAAACTGAACAAGACATAAAAGATCGGAAATTGTTTTTTCTGTAACTTTTGCTATGTTTTAGCGTACTTTTCGATAGCACCGATAGCATAGGTAAGTAAAAATTAAATTTTAGGCACCTTCCCCTAAATACCATTTCAACCAGGGTGAATAACATTATTTATAGCGTAGACCGTAGACTGTAGTTCCTTCTTCCCCGACTTTATACCGATTTTCATTCAATTCTGTTTACCGATTTTCTCGTGACTCGGCGCTGATATGGACTTAGGAAGAATAATCCAAATTCATGTTATCATAGACGGTACGGTAAAAATGTATAAGACATAAATGATCGGAAATTCAATACTATATAAGTTTAGTTATGTAGTATTTATCGATAGGGCCACATATAATATGAATATTTGAGAATTAAGTTTTAGGCCTTATCTTAAACTACAATTTCAATCAGCATGAATAAATTTATTTATGACCTAGATTGTAGCGAATTATTCCCCGACGTTACATACCGATTTTTATTAAATTCTCTTCAGCCGTTTTCCCGTATGTGCGTACATACATACATACATACAGACAGATAGACAGACATGACGGAGAATTAAAAAGTGCATTTCCTTGTTACTGTGGACACGGGTGATACAGAAATACCATTCTTTTTAAATTCTGAGCAATGTACAGACAAAACTCTTATATATAGATTTCAATCACGTGGCCTGATTAGCTCAGACTGTAGAGCACTGTCATTTCCACTCGAAGTTGGCAGGTTCAATCCTGGCTCAGTCCGGTGGTATTTGCAGGTGCTCAGATACGCTAGCGGTTTACTGGCACGTAAAAGAGCTCCGGTGGGACAAAATTCCGACGCCTGGGAAACCCGTTAAAGTAGTCACTTCAAAAGTCAAATCGCTTATTATTTAATGATGTTAATGTAACGAATGCAATCTGACCAGCCTGCCTCGTTCACCTGTCAATCCGAAGCTTTTAATTCTGAACTAAGGACTGGAATGGGATTCAATGAATTTCAAGAGATCAATCGAGGAACAGTTCATATGAGAGACAGTGGACACGGTCAAAATACTAAACAAGGCGGCTGAGAATATATCACGCTGACTGAATGACACTCCAATGTGTGGAGTCCATCTGCATTGGCAGAATTAACCTTGGCAGGCCAAGGCACTGCTTCTTCATGACGTTATAGACTGATGACGTTCTGTTTTAGTTCTTCAAATCCATTCTAAGTTCATGTCATGCAGGAATCCAACACGGAACAATCCTTTGTTGCTATCGTAACAGTGGACTTACAGGAGGAATCTAGCCGCAGTGGTGCAGATGGTTTGTCCTTGTCCTTCTCTTAAGGTAACACATTCGACCCTTACACAGATCGATGGATTTGAAGATGAGAAAATAAAAGTCACAATTTCGTGTCGTTGGCTACCCGGGCGGTCAATAACACTTTCACTAGAAATATAGATACTCTGGCATCTCTTAAAAATACTTATAATTTAAAGGGATTTTTAAAGCATATAGCACCATTTATTACTAAGAGATTCCCTGACACTGGTAATCGCAGATTCACTTCTTGAGACTTTACTATTTGCTGTGCTGTGCCACTTATCAGCGACAATGTGGTATTGCTCCAAGGAGGATTTTGGAAAATGTTGAAAAGTGTTAGAAGATCATGGACTGAATGTGAACCGCTCAAAGACCGAATATCTTCACTGCACTTTCAAATATCCCGTAGATTCAGACCCAGATATTTTCCTTGACTCCCATCCTCTGGCAAAATATAGCAGTTTTTTATATATTGGGACCGTGATTGATAAAATCAGTGGATGTGATGATGTAAATCGCAGAATCAGTTTCCGGCTTCTTGACTGAATGGTGAGCGTAGTCGCCTTCAGTTCAGAGTGCCTCGGGTTCGATTCCCGGCCAGTTCATTAATATCACCCGAATCTGAGGGCTCGTTCAAGGTCCATTCAGTCTACGTGATTACAAATTAATAATATTGTAATTTCGTACCCTCGTCTATTTTCTGGTACAACCCAATAGAGGTGAAATGCATGTACGTTTTAACTATAAACCAGCCGTCCTGCCAATTTGTACATCCAATCGAACCCAGGCCTCAGAGGACGGCAGCTAATAGTGGTAACCGTAACGCTACGGAGGTGAACATCCAATTAATGTGCCGCCACTCTATATACAATATTCATAGCCTGTAATCACCTTGTACAGCACTGTGATACCCAATTTACATCATGTGAGCTGAGTGTATTGACCGATTCACGTTTTCAAGATGATACGATTCTGTCTCATTGTTTATTTTGTGATCTTGAGGGTTAACGCATAAATGTTCCTTTGTCTATGTAGCACAGGTAGGCCTAATCTCTGGATAATTGAGTCCCAATGACATTTTACAGCACTCTCTTCAATTCCTGACCATTTTCTAAGTACTATTATTAATTCAGTCGATGTAACAGAGACTTTCTTGATATTCTTGTACAGGTAGTTACAGATTTAACACAGATTTGACAGGTAATGGAGACTCTCATTACCAACGAACATCGTGTTACTATACGTTCTGTTTTCTCTTACTGCGGAATAACTCTATTCGCTCAGCAGTTCCCTGTAGGTAGGTTCGACCACCAGGTCTGTTAAATATCACAACTCAGAACTGCTGTCAACTTGGCTCGACTCCAGTCAAGACCGATAACTCACACAGTCACATATCTGCTGTATACTCGGCTAGACTCCAGACAAGGCCAATAACTCACACAATCAACACAACAGAATTATTTCACGATCAAGGTGTCTGTTCCAGACACAGAACTACTCAACACGTGTCAGTATAATGTAACACAGCAGCAATTCAGTTACTCTCCAACACTCCTCACGACCACACTCACTCGACACTCCAGTACAGTCAACGATGACAACTCTCGAACTCCACTCCAACAGTCCATCATGACGGCATATTCTCCTTACACTTTGACACTGACTGACACACAACACTGTCTTACTGCTGTTTGCTGTGACCCTTCTTTCATATCCCTGGTGATAAAGTACTAGAATCTTCAGGGTTCAGCTGCAATGGGAACATTCGAGTTCTGCCTTCCAGACTAAAGCAAAAGACAAGGCGAGGCCAGCCAATGTCCTCATGCCGGCTGGGAAGTCACCGGTCTGACTCACTCATCCCTTTCGGTAAATACCGAAGAGGGTTTCCGGAGGCCTAACACTCACGTAAGCACGTAACACTGTTGTCATCAACCTCTCGTTCTGTATCTCCCTCTCATATTCAGGGTGGAAGAAGGCATTGCTAGGCAGTTGATAACGAACAATTTCTTTTGCCGGAACGAGCAGTAGTAACATGTGAAAAAAAAAGTATATATGATAATGATTGTTGTTTAAATGGGTTAACATCAAGGTCATCGCCTCGCCTTCCGTCAATCCAGAAACGTAAATTCTAGTAAAACTAGCGTGGTTTGGGAGAAAACCGGAGAGAAAGTTCATAGCAGGCGGTAATACTGCGGCAGCAGTTCGCTACTGTACGCAGACATAATTAGATAAACGAGCCGGACGGTGTGTCAGCAGTTAGAATCGCATATGCTCAAAAAGAGAGGGAGGGATGAAACAAACAATTAGTGCGTGTAAACCACGGGACATAAATATCTGCTCACCGGAGAAACATACACAAGACTGTTAGGTGCATGTCCCACCTTATCAACGTATAGAATCTCACAAGTGAACCCTGCTACTTTTCCGATGCTAATTTTCCTGATGCTTGATCAAAATTCATGTACAAACACCAAAACCAATGGCGCAACAGCCCCGAATAGCCATAGCCTACTGAACGACTGCTGCTCAGCCCGAAGACCTGCAGATTACGAGATGTCGTGTGGTCTGAAAGAGTATAGAAAGGGTAAAACAATATACATACCTTGGAACCATAATAAATGAAGACTGGGATTGCTCACAAGAAGTCAAGGTACGCATTGGAAAAGCAAGAAGTGTGTTCCAGAAAATGAGTAATGTGTTTAAAAGCCACAATCTAACTTTAGGGACTAAAATCACACTTCTTCACTCTTGTGTATTTTCTGTTCTTTTATATGGTGTAGAGACATGGACCTTAAATAAAAACACAGAGAAGAGGCTGGAGGCCTTTGAAACATGGCTTTATAGGCGGATCCTGAGAATATCTTGGACCCAGAGAATTACAAACGTGGAAGTAATGAGAAGGATGAACACAACACCTCAGTTGATCAAGATAGTGAAATGCCGAAAGCTGCAGTATCTGGGACATATAATGCGCAACACAGATAGATACAACCTATTCCAAAAAATACTCCAGGGGAAAATCAACAGCAAAAGAGGTCCTGGAAGAAGAAGAATATCTTGGCTTGACAATCTTAGAGGCTGGTGCAATATGTCATCAGTTGAACTGTTCCGCGCTGCCACAAACAAGATGAAAATAGCCATCATGATCGCCAACATCCGAAACGGATAGGCACCGAAAGAAGAAGTGTGGTCTGCGCGACGAATCTCCTCGACGATTATTCTTGGCTTTCTCGACTGGGGCCGCTACCTCACCGTCACATAGCTTCTCAATTGTAATGACGTAGGCTGAGTGGACTTCGAACCAACCCTCAGATTAAGGTAAATATTTCTGACCTGGCCAGGAATGGATTTCGGGGCCTACAGGTATGAGGTAGGCACACTAGACCTACACCGCAGGGCCGGCATCAACATTCGTGTACTGAGATAAAATTAATATCCGTGTAGCAGTTCCTTGCTCGAGTTATTGAAAGGAAAAATTTGAACTCCTCTCAGTATTTAAGAAATAGGAAAAGTGGTGGTGGTGGTGGTGATTATTGTTTTAATAGGAAGTACAACTAGGCAACCATCCTCTATATAATACTAATCAGAGGGAAAAATGGAAGGGATCCGACACTTCGAAAAATGAAGATATCGGCCAAAGGAAGACAAGGGCCACGAAGGGCGTGAAAATGAAAGACTCCCTAGCCCTCGCAAACCTAATGCGTCGGGTTCGGAAAAGAACAAGATTTGACCAAGGGAGGTCGGATAGGATAGATGAAAGTGAGGAGCCTGGCACAAGTAAGTGGAAGCAATGCCAGGACTCAGCTAAGGGCCCCGTGGTCGCCAACCCACGCTTCAAAGTTCAGAGCCCCTGAGGCCCCTTTTAGTCGCATCTTACGACAGGCAGGGGATACCCTGTGTGTTATTCTACCGCCCCCACCCAGAGGGCGTATAAATAGGAAAATTGCCTTTTGGAAAAATGAAAGACAGGTGTACGTTTAAACGCTATCTCAGCTAAATTCCTATCCAAAATATATCTTATTAAAAAGAAGAATTACTATAAATGTATAAATTACCTGCAACCGAGCAAGTGTCCGCTTGTTTTGCTTCACGTAGCTATCAGCTTGCATTCGGGAGATATTGGGTTTGAACTCCACTGTCGGAAGTACTGAAGATGGCTTTACGTCGTTTCCCATTTGCACACCAGGCAAATGCTGGGGCTATACTATAATTAATGTCACGGTCGCTTCCTCTACACCCCTAGCCTTTCCCTATCCCATTATCGCCATAAGACCTAACTGTTTCGGTGCGACGTAAATCAAATTGTAAAAAATAACCTGCAAAAGAGAAATATAATGTAATGTGTTCACTTCATGGTAATGAAATCTTAATCTAAACATCAACCAATGTTTCGCCATGCTTGACAAGCAGCATTTCTTATTCCTATATCTTCTCGTGTTTGATATTCTCATGTTCTAGACATAAATAAATTGTCACGTACCGGGAAGCTGAAGTGTAGAAAATTATGATGAGAATGCTTTTATTGCGTGCATCGAAAACTGTGTTCTTAAACTACATTACCGTGAAGTACACTCTCAGCAATTAACTGTTGTTATATAAGCAATTTATATTATTATTATTATTATTATTATTATTATTATTATTATTATTAATAATAATAATAATAATAATTTATGGTGTTCCCGTTGAAATTGTGCTGAGATAACCTTTAAATGTAATTTCTGTTTCACATTTTACCAATAGATGCTCTCAGGTTGCCTAACAACAGGGAGGAGTTAAAAACGTTTTCCTTTTCATAACTCGAGATAGAGAGAGCTCCTAAGCAAACAATTTCACGGATGTTTATTTATCTGAATACACCATAGTTATTCCAAATATCCTCTTATGCTTGAAGAAAATGTTCCCAGAAGTCAGCCAGAGTGTCGACTTCTGCTGTGTATGATTATTTTCATGTCACTCCCGACCCATTAAAATCCTATGGTAATCTCGCAGGCGGATTAATTGACCCTCGTCATCCTATCGACTAATCAGGATGATTGATTCAAGTGCTCGCACACTATGGTATATTTCTGCATCCGAATCTCATTCTTGATATAAACTGAATCTTGGGTATTTGAAATGCGTCATTCAGTTATGTTCCTGCCGAGGGTGATAACAACGTTAGTAATGTTTTTCAATCAGTCGCTACTGATCTTCATTTAGGGCAGTCGCTCAAGTGGCAGATTCCCTATCTATTGTTTTCCTATCCTTTTCTTAAATGATTACAAATAAATCGTAAATTTATTGAACATCTCCCTTGGTAAGTTATTGCAGTAACTAACTCCGCTTCTTATGACGAACATTTTCCCCAATTTGTCCTCTTGAATGCCAGCTTTATCTTCATATTGTGATCTTTCATGCTTTTAAAGACACCACTGAAACCTATTCGTCTACAGATGTCATTCCACGCCATATTTCCACCGACAGCTCGGAACATGCCACTTAGTCGAGCAGCTCGTCTCCTTTCCGCCAGGTCTTCCCAGCCCAGTCTTTGCAACATTTCTGTAACGCTACTCTTTGGTCGCAAGCACCGGGCTAGTTGGCCGTGCGGTCAGTGGCGCGCAACTGTGAGCTTGCATCCGGGAGGTAGTGGGTTCGAACCGCACTGTCGGCAGACCTGAAGATGGTTTTCCGTGGTTTTCCATTTCCTCACCCGGCAGATGCTGCGGCTGTACCTTAATTAAAACCATGGCCGCTTCGTTCCCATTCCTAGGCCTTTCTTATTCCATCGTCGGTGCGACGTAAAGCAAATAGTTTTTGTCGGAAATCACCCAGAAAAAATCGAGCTGATTTCTTTGGATTTTTCCAGTTTTGGAATCAAGTAATCCTGGTGAGGGTTCCACACACTGGAACCATACTCTAGTTGAGGTCTTACCAGAAACTTATATGCCCTCTCCTTTACATCCTTACTACAACCCCTAAATACCCTCATCTCACTCTTTGCCGCGATTTATTTTCTAAACGAACTGTAGTGCTTGTAAACGACGTTCATTTCAGTAGAGGTTAACTCAGGTGAACCGAGCACGTATTTACTGCCAGTCCTCTGATCTACAGTATTTATAAGACGAGACTGTACTCACTGTCACTACTTGAGCATTCCGCTCAGCTGCCAAAATATTCCGAGGAGCAGGTGCGACAAGCTACACAGCTGCTACTCCGCATTGTATACAGCAGCACCCAGGAAGTTTAATGTTGCTGATTCACTTTTGGGACTTGTGACATCCTTAGTCGTCAGCGTTGCGAATTTGTGTTCGTAGAAACAGTCCAATAACGTGTCACTGGTAGCAACAAATGAGACTGTAATTATCATTTATTTGTAGATCGTTGACATCTTTCGACAAGACCACATTCGTAATCAATATAAGGCATTCATCTTAGCACTATCAATCAATCAATCACTACTGATCTGCATTTAGGGCAGACGCCCAGGTGTCAGATTCCCTATCTGTTGATATCCTAGCCTTTTCTTAAATGATCGCAAAGAAATTGGAAATTTACTGAACATCTCCCTTGGTAAGTTATTGCAATCCCTAACTCCCCTTCCTATAAACGAATATTTTCTCCAATTTGTCCTCTTGAATTCCAGCTTTATCTTCATATTGTGTTCTTTCCCACTTTTAAAGACATCACTCAAACATATTCGTCTACTGATGTCATTCCACGCCATCCCTGTACTGACAGCTCGGAACAAATCACTTAGTCGAGCAGCTCGTCTCTTTTGCCCAAGTCTTCCGAGCCCAAACTTTGCAACATTTTTGTAACGCTACTCTTTTGTCAGAAATCACCCAGAACAAATCGAGCTGCTTTTATTTGGATTTTTCCAGTTCCTGAATCAATTAATCCTGGTGAGGGTCCCATATACTGGAACCATACTCTAGTTGTGGTTTTATCAGAGACTTATATTGAACTCTTGAACTTACCATTCCATCGTTGGTCGGCCACGGCTGCTACAGTAGAACAATATAGAACTCTTAAATCATGGGTCGTTGCGGGAATAAATTCGGTCACGATCTTAACCAAACGATGGGGTTCAGAACAGAGCCTAACTACTTGAAATGAGGAGCAAATATGTGCTTACTAACTTTTATTAAATTCAAAATGACACGACAATATTATTATTTTAATATAAATCCTTGAAATAAAAAAAATTATAAATTATTTATTATTGAATGTTTCAAATGCAGTCACCTTGCATAGCGTTGATTTATTTCTCACAATATCGAAGAGTTGCTTCGGAGAAATTAATACATTAGTGGACAGCGAAACTGAAAAACTGAAAAAGGAAAGACCTGAAAACCGGGCACCTATTACTCCAAACGAGAACTGAGAATTAATCCACACGATCCGTGGAAAATCTGACTCTCAACAAGTAGAACGCCTGATTTCCTCTCAATTAAGGTTATCCACCAGTCGAATACCCGTTACGGATACGGAACACCCGCCGAATGGACCCTTAATCGAACCAAATTGACTATCAGTTGCTTTGGATAGGTTGCGAAATATTATGGGAAAGCATGGTGTTCACTACGAGTTAACAGCATCATTCACAAATGAAATAAAATTCCAGCATGTATTTGTCATTCATGACACCCTTAAGTGATAAGGTAATCCCGATGCTAAATGTGCATCACCCAAACAGCTGTTCGGAAGGAACCAACAACAACATGATCCGCGAGGATCTTACGTTACGTTGTTCTAAAGGAACAAAACTGCGAAATGCAGGAAACACTTATTCATCACGCATTTAGGAGAAATGCCAAACACTGAAGTTAATTAAAAGTGGTAAATCACTTGAAAAGTATTATTATCAAACCGATTTTCAGGTTAGAAATGGTTTTGTTACGCTTACTAAAATTACCAGTCCACATTGAAAAATACTACTTTAAGGAATTCTTTCCTTTGAAAAACAATGACAACCATTACAGATCCATCTACTTATTGTTTGTCCCAACACACTACCTATAAAGTGATTACTTAATCGAATTCAACTACGAATAAAATGAAAGTACGACAAAGATTGAAAATAAAATAATATTACTGGCTGACGAATCGAAACCGCATTCGCAACTCAAGTCTCACACTAATACACTGAGTGTCAATATGCACACTATCAAAACGAAACGAACGTCAGAACGACAAAACAGTTAAGTCCGTAAAATAAAATAAAATATCGAAGTCATTATAACTCAACACGCATGGAGAATTACAGTAAAATATTTAATCTCCATCAGGTCGATATCCAATATTTGGGCAACCCTCATTCGCCGATAGCGCCCCGTTATCTTAGGGAACACCTTCCAGCTGTTGGAGCTACGCACTAGTTGGCCTCATTATTACCGATCTAACCCTCTTCATATTTCATATTTTAGTGTAGATGCTACCTTCGCCCAGGTCACTTCGCAAAAACAAAAGAAACATCTAATCTGAGACTTGAGTATGTACAGCTGACATCCCAGACCTATCGTCGGGCTCACTTAAAATATGTACATCCTAACACTAATCTCTATGTACACGATACCTTCCAAATTCTATCGTCGGGCGTGAACTACGACGTCTCATCATCAATAACTCCAAGGATAACATGTGACGTCCTAAATCTATGGTCGGGCGTAAAAATGGGTCGTACTACGCATCCCCTAGCATATCAGGCGAACTAACAATTTCAAACCAACTCTGATATTTCAATACACATGGAACCACGTCTCTTACTATTAAACGAATGCAAGTCGGGAAATGCAGTAAGTCTCCATCTCGTTACAATACGTGAACTCGAAAATAAATATACGTGACAAACAATTCTCCAACTCAAACACAATCTCAGCCTGTGCAATGAAGTTTTTAGGGAAGCAACGATAATTCCCAACACACGTCTACCATTTAGTGGATGTATTCAAAATAATAATCATCACTACCGCATTAGAATCTCTCAAATCGCCTACCGTCAATTCCAAATATTTATATCAATGACATATCCAGTGAAACGAAATTCAGTACAACACCAAACATGTATTCTAAATGCTCTTTTATCCTTGAGGTCACATTATCTTAATATTCATACGGGCTTTACGTAACTAGTCACCTGACTTTTACTACCAAGATTTTTAACCTTTACTAGAGTCGTTTTCACTTGGGATCTTACTAGAAATCTACGGTGCCTCACACAGTAGTCGTCTGAAATTTCGGACTGGTAGCGGAATACTCTACAGCCTGTCACAATACAGCCTGTTTCCCAAATACTTCCTCGGCAAACATAGCCTGTCTCAAACTCATTCTCCTCGCCTTATCCCAGCGGTATCACTTAAAATACAGGCTTCCTTTCACCTTCAATATTCCTATCCCTCTCATCTCCACATATATAAATTCTTCGCTCTCAATCCATTTTTCTTATATTTCCAAGACCCTTTTCATATTTCAATCCTCTAGTGAAAACAACAACCATTATAAAATACACCTCTTTATTATACCATTACTACGACTTTCGGACCTCGAGAATCCAAGAACACACCGCGATTTTCCGTATCATTGATATACACGATTTCCCAAAATTTTACTTCCCATGAATAAAGATAACTCTATCGAATTTCACCCTAATTTTCTAAATGCCTTCCATCCTTGTAAAATATCCTGGTTAAATGCACTTTTAACATAGAAAAATTTCTTTACCCCGCGCTAGACATTATTATTATTATTATTATTATTATTATTATTATTATTATTATTATTATTATTATTATTATTATTATTATTATCGACAAACATTTCTGAATTCAACTGAAATTTGAAATTAAGACATTCGCCACGACTATTTTACATTATAGCTTTCCTAATTTTCCTCACTTTGGACAAAATCTCATAGAACATTAACACCAGATTTAAACGTCGCATTTTACAGTTTCTTGACGTGAAATTTACAAACTAAAATTTTCACACGCGGACCAAAATTATAACACTTTTCGCCTGATAATTACAAATATCAACCCGACAATCATCTTGAAAAATTTGTTGGGACAGAACAATAAAATCTAACTACAACATAATACAAATATAGACAGACCTGCAAAATGGCGTCATCCTCAGTATTCTGGCTACATTGTCGCCAGATGACCTCGTGCCTTTAGCCGTACATTTGTACAAATAACATCATCATCTCCAACATATCACTCTTACAAACACTGCCTTTTTCACACGATATTAAATTACAACACAAATCACGCACTTTCCTCGTTATAATTTGTACCACGAACCTCCCTCGTTCTGCAGTCAACTGCGACTGTCTGCCTTCTTCCCAGAGTTGTCTCTCTCTGTCACCCACAACACAACAGTTGTTCAACAGATAACGAAATCAGAACTACTCTGACTAGCTTCCCAACTCTCTTACCACTTTCAAACGCACATGAGGTGATATAATAAAATCTGCTATGTACTTTAACAGACGCCTATACTTTCACAATTTATCGGAAAAAGTTCAGAAATTTTCTGTCACCTTCCCTTTCTAAACCGAATATGTGGACCTCAGCCACGAACATGTACTAAGTTGTTTGTAGATCAGTCTGGTAAAATTTTCTGCTGACAACGGGCGTAAGCTACCGCCGCTTCAAAAACCAGATCGACACTGAAAAATATGCAGTGGGGGGGGGGGGGGTTTCTTTTATAGTCTTATGAGGGACGCTACACACACTACTAAGCTTGATTGCGTAATCTGCTAATTTCGCGTCTAATGGACCGATTTTTATAAGACTTGTCCCAGAATTCCGGACAGACTTGTGATTATTTTAGATGCTAATGTCATAATTTTACCACACTCGCAACAGGTGAAATAAATTATTTCTGCCCGGGCGTTTCGCGGGTTTTCTTCATCCATTGACCTTGGCACGTGGAGCTAGTCCTCGGATCTGACGCTGACTTGTACTTAGGCTTAACTGCATTTATGTTTTACCCTGGGGGTTCTGTCTTCACGTAGGGTTTAAGAATAATTTAGATTATTTATTTCTTCATTTACTGTATTGCCAAAATTCCTCGTTACGCAGAATTCTGTGAATTTAAAGAATTGTCGGGCACTCGAAGTCCGCCGAGGTGTCACGGTATTTCACGAGCTTGCCCCGGGTGAGATCGTTCCCACGCGACATCGAGGCTCTAGGAGCGCAACATGGCTGCCCTCAAAAATAAAAGTAGCTTGTTGATTTGAAATAAATATTGAAAAAAATAAAAAAATATTTTTCACATCGTAGAATTATGGGTTCAATATGCACTCTCCTTTACATCCTTACTACGACCCCTAAATACTCTCATAACCATGTGCAGAGATCTGTACCACTTATTTATGTGATCACCCCAATGAAGAGCTTTCCTTATATTAACACCTAGGTAGCCTACTTACAATGATCCCCTAAACGAACTCTCACCCATCAACGCAGTAATTAAAAGTGGGAGGACTTTTCCTATTGAAACTCACAACCTGACTTTTAACTCCGCTTATCATCATACCATTGCCTACTGTGCATCTCACAACGTAGCACAACACAACACAGAAAACTCAACAAATGTATTACATTTTCATATCTTCTTCTTCCTCTGCAGGTGTGAGTGGCTCAGACGGTTGACGCGCTGGCCTTCTGACCCCAACGTGGCAGGTTTGGTCCTGGCTCAGTTCGGTGGTATTTGAAGGTGCTTAAATACGTCAGCCTCGTGTTGGTAGTTTTTTTTTCTATTGGCTTTACGTCACACCGACACAGATAGGTCTTATGGCGACAATGGGGTAGGAAAGGGCTAGGAATGGGAAGGAAGCGGCCGTGGCCTTAATTAATGTACAGCCCCAGCATTTGCCTGGTATGAAAATGGGAAACCACGGAAAACCATCTTCAAGGCTGCCGACAGTGGGGTTCGAACCCACTATCTCCCGAATACTGGCTACTGGCCGCACTTAAGCGACTGCAGCTATCGAGCTCGGTATTGGTAGATTTACTGGCACGCAAAAGAGCTCCTGCCGGACTAAATTCCGTCACCCCGGGGTCTCCGAAAACCGTAAAATGATTAGTGGAACGTAGAAATAATAATATTTGTAATTATTGTATGTGTATGTATGTTCAGAACTCAGCCCTAAGGCTGGTTTGATCCTCAACAGCTCCGACATCAGCTGTCATAGATCGCCTAGGCATCACTGAAGAGGCGTACTAGGGAAATGAGGAGTGAGGTAGTTTCCCGTTGCTTTCCTCACCAAGCCAGAATTTGCTATTACATATCAGTCTGTCAAGCTCACTGAAATGCATGCACCACCCGACCTTATGAGCAACCATTATGGGGACTGGCTGCACAAGGAATGGCTTTACTCGCATGGCTCATACCTCAGTCACATTCATAATGTCAAAGCCAAGGATAAGACAGAGACAAGTCAAAGAAAGTAACAAAATTGCTCTAGCCTATATCAGAAGACTTGGAGCTCTGTAAACACTAGATCCCGCCAGAAAAGGCATATTGTTATTATTATAAAATTGAAAAGTTCTCTATATGGCCACGTAGAAGAATTTTACAAGTATTCTCGTTTCATCATGATTGTATAAGCAACGAACAGGTTTCACTACGTACTGACAGTGAATTAGAACTACTGGTTGCTATCATAAGTAAAGAAATCACCTACCTGGAAAAATAGACAATCCAATAAATTACTTTGGATGACAAGACCGAAGTATAAAAAGGGAGAAGGTGAAGAAGATCTTATTTTAGCCATATCAAAGGCAATAGGCTTCAAGTCACGTACATATTTGGCAACACCGCCTCGTTAATCCCATTTGAATTCACCCCTGAAGCGATCTAATTGGCCAACATCAGCAGCTGATAAAACGACATCGGTGCGAGATATAGAATTACTTTTTTAAATAAGTTATCGGGATGACCTGCCCTCAAACGCTCATACTTGGTTCACCTTGTTTCCGATCACCCTGTGTTTTACATATATATGCATGATTTAAAGTGATGTGTGATGGGACCTGAGGAATCGGAGAATGTTCATATAGATCAAAGAAAACATTCTTTATTTATTAGTGTTACTTTACACGTTTATTAATGTGTTTAATGAGGTATTATTATTAGTGATTTCGAAAGATCGAGCAAGTGGCTGTTAGAGCCACGCAGATTTTTGCTTGCAATGGGGAGATATTCGGTTCCAACCCCACTGTCAGTAGCCTTGAAGATGGCTTCCCGTGGTTTCCTATTTTCACACCAGGCAAATGGTGGGGCTGTACCTTTATTAAACCATTGCCGCTTCCTTCCCAATCCAAGCCCTTTTCTATCCCATAGCCGCGATAAGATCTATCTGTGCCGATGCGACGTAAAGCAAGTTCAAAAGAAAGTTTTATTTTTTAATAATTTCGCTTTACGTCATACCGACACAGATTGGGTATTGTGGCGACGATAAAATAAAGTTCTGAAAAAAAAAATGACAGAGAAGTAACATTAAATTAACTGACATTAAAAAGTATGGAAACCTTCTTAACAAAAATTAAATAAGTAAGAAGAGTATCGTGTTCAAGAGGACCGATAAGCATAACCTTTGATGATCGCCAACGTCCAGCAGACTGGGCATGGCACATGAAACATTTATTTATTTATTTATTTATTTATTTATTTATTTATTTATTTATTTATTTATTTTATTTATTTACAGGGTCTCTCTTATAAGCCCAGACCGAAGGTACGGTGTTTGTACTGTGGGCTTCGACAGCTGCCTCAGCCCAACGAGCCGCCTTACTTTAAGCGTGTACACAATCTTATATGAAATTCTACTTTATAAAAGATGCTGGAAGTGTCATCCTTCATAATGAGAGACTTCATAAACACCATTAGGATTTTCTGCACATCAATAGCGAGAGTTATGACTGTTCACACGACCATTAAGATAAAACCAAGCCTCATCCGCAATGAACACAAGCTGTGGGTCGAATAAGCGATCATTCGATGATACAAGATATCACTCACAATATCTCAGTCTTGTGGCTAGATCAGCAGGTTTAAAGCAATGGGCCAGTGTAAACCTGTGCGGTTTGATTTATGCAGAAGAAAACCAAACCCCTACTGGCTGGGTTAATTTTGTGAGTGATTAATCGGCAACCGTTGAATATTCGCACCAATATCATCTAGTTTTCCCTCTGCTGAAACTTTTCTTGTGCTTTCATGTTTCTTTTATTGAGCACTGAGCCAGTAGTTTCAAATTAATTTACAATTACGTGAACAAATTCATCGCGTCCCCGTCAAGCCGACTCGTACTTAAAATAACTTTTTCATACGAAAAGACGGTTTTGCAATGATAACTGTCTCCCCATGTAATAGCTAAGATTCAGACTCGTTATTGATGCTAGGTCGAACACGTACATCCACCTTGCAAGGCCAAAAGCTATGCCCACTCGTCCCGTACTGCTACTTAGTTCAAGGAGTGTAAAAACACCGCTGACGGTCTGGGTTTTTAAGGGAGATCCTGTATTTATTTATTTATTTATTTATTTATTTATTTATTTATTTATTTATTTATTTATTTATTTATTTATTTATTTATTTATTTACCTTACAAGATGGCAGACAATCTGCAATCCTATCGGGTGACTGTTATGGAATATCAGGCACGAAACACCAAATGCTTCACACTGAATATCTTTTATATGATAATAGTATACATTTTTTCCGCTACAGAAAGCGGACTACCTCTGTCAAATTTAAACCCACCATCCTGAGATCAAGAGACTGGCATTGTACTACTGCTCAGTGGAGGAAGCTAAGTCTGCTTGATGAGTACCCGTTCAAGTTTTTATTAATCAACGAAAAGCGCGTATGTGAAAATATACATCTTTTGGTCAAATGATTATTTTAGACAATAAATTATCAACTTCGGAAAATACCCTGTCTGTTGAAAGACTTTCTCTCTCTCTTCTGCTGCAAAGTCAAGGTGGAATAAATCTCCCAAAATGACTTCGGAGGTCCGTTCTCTCCTAGTTCCGGTAGCTCCGTCATTTCCGGAAGGGCGCTGAACCGATGTAGGGGACTTTAAATGAGATGAGGCAATATTGCGAACGTTCACGGCGTGACGCCTCTGTTTGTCAGGTGTTGTAATCTCCCCTTTCTTTTTCCCGGTTATTTTTGTTCCACATACCATGAAACCTGATTCGCTTCCCCTTTCCCGTTTTGTGCACTGGCTTGGGAAATAACATACAGAACACCCGTAAATGTTCCATCATTTTAGTTTCTTTGAAACTCTAAATAGGCTGCTTATAATGGAGGATAAACTTGGATCTTCGTTTAGGAAATACGTTCGTAGGAGTCACCACTTGTAAGTGTCGTTCGAATACCAAACGTCTGTCAAAAAGAACCAAGAGACAATGGTGTAAATGAACAAACCTCCTTCCCTAAACACACACCGTGGTTAACCCGGCATTACTCGCTAGGTCTTTACGTGCGCCGTTACTCGCTGGTGAGCGCAGCGCTCACCTTTATGTTTATGTTTAATATGTCCATATAAATATGGAGGTACTTTTTTTTTTTGCTAGGGGCTTTACGTCGCGCCGACACAGATAGGTCTTATGGCGACGATGGGATAGGATAGGCCTAGGAGTTGGAAGAAAGCGGCCGTGGCCTTAATTAAGGTACAGCCCCAGCATTTGCCTGGTGTGAAAATGGGAAACCACGGAAAATCATTTTCAGGGCTGCCGATAGCGGGATTTGAACCTACTATCTCCCGGATGCAAGCTCATAGCCGCGCGCCTCTACGCGCACGGCCAACTCGCCCGGTGGAGGTACTTTTAATATGTCCATTTGAGATAGTTATTTATTTAGGAACACGGCCAAGTGGAGTGGCTATGGAGGCAAGCTCAACATTCGGGAGACGCGTCAGTTCGATCCCCACCGTTAGCTGTCCTGAGAATGGTTTTCTGTTTCCGCTTCCAGGCAAATACCGGGGCAGTTTCTATTCACAGACTACAGACGATTCCTTACACCTATTTAGCCAACTTCGTTCACCATCATTTATTTCATCTTTATTAGCTCTTCAACTGAGGTTGGCGTCAGGAAGGGCATCCGGTCGTAAAACAAGCTATGTACATTGATATCACAGTTTGCTATAAACGAAAGTTTCTCTCCTTCCCCAGAACTTGCAGACACTCTGAAACAGAGTTATGATCACTTCCGTAAACCTCATCTATTTCATACCATCAGTCTCGATGTTCAAGGCCTTCCCTCCTTCGTTTCACACAACCACGAAAGTATCTGACCACTGCATGCCACAATAACTTGTAAATATTGTGTAAAAACACCCACAGTATAAACATTTCGCCCTAAACACAAGCAGAAAACAAAACCTGACTTATTACAATGAGTGAAATATAAGTAGCACAGTTCTTCGCTACTGAGCCCACCGCTCACCAAACATACACTGCCGTGCCTAATAATGAATTTCGGGTGTATATTTTCAAATATAATGAAAATGACTGACACATCCCCTTCATAATAATCTGTTACAAAGGTGGAGGTTTTGTAACATTCCAACAAGAAGCAATATACTACGAAGGTGAGCACCGCGCTCACCATGCGAGTAACCGCGGATTAATAAATTTTACATTTCCACATTTTAAGTTATTTGCTGGCCCCTGTTCAGCATAGCATGTGAGGCCGCCTGGGCGAGGTACTGGTCATACTTCCCAGTTGTATCCCCCGACCCAATGTCTCACGCTCCAGGACACTGCCCTTGAGGCGGTAGAGGTGGGATCCCTCGCTGAGTCCGAGGGAAAAACCAACCCTGGAGGGTAAGCAGATTAAGAAAGAAAGTTATTTGCTCTATCCGATTCTCATTTGTCTGTAACTAGTGTTGACGTCCGAAGTTCACACTATATACAGAAGGTTTGTGAAACGATTTTCAAACATATGTCTGATTTTATGTGTTGATATTTTGTATGCACATTAGATCGCCGGCCCCGTGGTGTAGGGTAGCGTGCCTGCCTCTCTCCCGGAGACCCCGGGTTCGATTCCCGGCCAGGTCATGGTTCGAGGACCACTCTGCCTACGTGATTAGAATTGAGGAGCTATCTGACGGTGAGATGGCCGCCCCGGTCTCGAAAGCCGAGAATAACGGCCGAGAGGATGCGTTGTGCTGACCACACGACCCCTCGTAATTTGCAGGCCTTCGGGCTGAGCAGTGGTCGCAGCGGCAGGCCAAAGCCCTTCCAAGGGCGTTAAGTGCCGTGGGGTTTTGCTTTTTATGCACATTAGTTCGTAAGACTAATATATCATCGTTGCGCCTCGAAATACTGTTACTGGGCGAGTCTGCCATGCGGTTAGAAGCGCGCGGCTGTGAGCTTGCATCCGGGAGATAGTGGGTTCGAATCCCAATGTCGGCAGCCCTGAAGATGGCAAATGTTGGGGCTGAACCTTAATTAAGGCCACGGCCGCTTCCTTCCAACTCCTAGGCCTTTCCTATCCCATCGTCGCCATAAGAGCTATCTGTGTCGGTGCGACGTTAAAGCCACTAGCAATAAAGAAAAGAAATACTGTTACCGCCTGTGGGTGGGGGACGTAGACGAATACACCCACGATATCTCCTGCCTGTCTTATGAGGTAACTAAAAGGGCGACCAAGGGATGATGGAATTGGAACCATCAGATTACTTGCGATTACTACCAGTAAGTAAGGAAGACCATGGGTTTGGGCATTGCCTTTGTTTAGTACCATCGGGTGCATTGCACCGAGGTGGGGGAGCGGGTGTGCGTGCACCGCGCTGAATTGCGTTGGTTCCTCTGTATTTAGAACGGGTCTGAGTTACCTATGAGAAGTACCACAGTATGAGGAGCACCATGGGTCTGCGTTGCCTGCGATTGGTACCACTATATGAGAAATACCACGGGATTGTGAATTGCCCGTGATTATTACCACTACCGAGCTCGATAGCTGCAGTCGCTTAAGTGCGGCCAGCATCCAGTATTCGGGAGATAGTGGATTCGAACCACACTGTCGGCAGCCCTGAAGATGGTTTTCCATGTTTTTCCATTTTCACACCAGGCAACTACTGGGTCTGTACTTTAATTAAAGCCACGGACACTTCCTTCCCACTCCTAGCCTTTTCCAATCCTATCGTCGCCACAAGACCTATCTGTGTCGGTGCGGCATAAAGCAGCTAGCAAAAAAAAAAAAAAAAATATTACCACCATGTGTGGACCACCATGAGTCTGGGTTGCCTGTGAGTAGTGCCTTTATGTGAGGAACACCATGGGTCAGTGTTACCAGTGGGTGGTACTATAATGTGTGTTACACCCTGAGTCTACTTCGTCTATGATTAGTACCACTATGTGGGCAACGCCATGGGTCTGCGTTGCTTGCGAGTCATACCCTTATGTGAGGAACACCATGGGTCTGTGTTACCTGTGAGTGGTGCCATTGTGTGGCATACCATGGGACTACATCAGCTGTGATTACTACCACCATGCAAGGATCACCATGAGTCAACGTTGCCTGTGTCCGGCTCCATGGCTAAATGGTTAGCGTGTTGGCCTTTGGCCACAAGGGTCCCGCGTTCGATTCCCGGCAGGGTCGGGAATTTTAACCGTCATTGGTTAATTTCGCTGGCACGGGGACTGGGTGTAAGTGTCGTCTTCATCATTCATTTCATCCTCATCACGACGCGCAGGTCGCCTACGGGAGTCAAATAGAAAGACCTGCACCTGGGGAGCCGAACTTGTCCTCGGACACTCCCGGCACTAAAAGCCATACGCCATTTCATTTCATTTCAGTACCCATAGGAGGAACTCCATGGTTCTGCTTCACTAGTGAAAAAATGAAAATTCATAGCCTGTTTCCAGTCATCTGACCGGGTCAGAAATGGAATAAATGAAGCCACCACCTAGCGGCGAGGTTAGAAAATGTGCGGGCTGCCGAAGCCTGTTGCACTCCTCTGGGGCATTGATAAATGATTAACAGATGCCATGGAACTGTAATGGAGAGTGTTGCTGGAATGAAAGATGTCAGGTAAAAGCGGGCTACTCGGAGAAAAACCTGTCCGGCCTCCGCTTTGTCTAGCACAAATCCCAAATGGAGTGACCGGGATTTGTACTATGGTATCCAGGGGTGAAAGATTGGCGCGCTGCCGCCTGAGCCACGGAGGCTGCTTTACCAGTAATTAGTACTATTATGAGGGACTGGCGACCTAGATTTTGGACCCCTTTGGACAACAAGCATCAGAATATGAGAAATTGTGAATAGGTTCCACTGAGATGATTGTTTTGGATTCATGGTCACTTTCTCATCATAATTCGTTTTCGATTTTAGTCAGTGGATACATTTTGTTTTAATGATAGTTTTATTTCGTTCCACCTCGTACCATTATTGGCCGATGACCTAGCACTTGGGCCCATTTACACAATAATCATCATCTCATCGAAATACTGCTACGTGACAGTGTACAGGGGAGAAATACTGACCCGCAGCACATGTGTCACTTAGGTCGAAAATTCATTGATACAGTTCATGCAATACTAAACCTAACTGCATGTGTGAGTACCTTTCAGGTCAGAGTTCTAAGCTGAATTATTATCACATAGGGAGTTTTCTAGGCGCAACCACCATATTCTGTATTTATGTAACGAAACTTAGCATATTATTAATTCTGTTATATTTGTAGGTTGAATATGACTTTGAACAAACCTATTTATTAATTAATTAATTAATTAATTAATTAATTAATTAATTAATTAATTAATTAATTAATTAATTAATTTATTTACTTATTTATTTATTTATTTATTTATTAATAATTACACAGTAGTTGGAAAGAAACACTACAGTAAACAGTCAGCCAAATTCATGGCGAGTTCATAAGTATAAATCTAAATTGTCCAACCACTGAATAGTCTCATTACTACAGTAGTACGCACAAACTTTTACATTGGTCCCAAGTATGATCTCCTTGGGTATTCATAAATTTGAAGCTGGAATACATGAAACGGAATATTTCGTGATAGAACCTACATCTAAAATCCATAATTAATTATTAACTTTCTTAATAAAGGATACATTTTAGTTGAATTTTAGAAATGATTTTAATATTTGAGTGAGAAAATATCCTACTACTACAATTTTGTTTAGTTAAGTTTATTTGATAACGATGAAAGAATTAGGGCCGAAAATTTCATGTTACTAGAACTAACATTTGCAGAGAACATGTACCTTTCGTACGAAAAATAATTATAAATGATGGTAAATGAGGAGTAAATTAAAACATGTACCTGCACAAATAGGGTATTTATATGCCTTGTCCACCGTAACACATCAACTTCAAAAGTACGATATGAAATTAATAGAAATAATTACAAATTTATACAAGTTGATATAAAAAGTATCTAGATATTTCTCTATGCTTTCTGATATGGAATCTTTGTTAGAACCCTGTGAATGCGATGTTTATCTGCTAGTACGGACTGTCTAAAAAAATATTTTTCTTCATGCTTACAGTCATTATATGCCTCAAAGGAAAATGGGATATATACATTGAATAATTGTGTTTGTATCTGTTTACTCTCTAAATTCATAAATATCTATAGCTCCCACTGATTGTGAGATGTCCCACATACTAGTATTAATTCGTTTTATTTTAATGTATGCAGAATGCCATGAGTCAGCTGTATCGCTTTCTTGTTATTTCAGTATGCTAATTATTTGGAAGTTCAACTTCCGCCTGGTCGGCTGAGGTTCAAATCCCCGTCGATGCAGTGTTAGAATTTACACCTGAAATATCATTTGTATTCAGGGAAAATATTCAGTTTTAAACTTTCTTCCAACACCGAAAGTGCGTTGGGTGGTTTCAGGGACCCCAGACATCATCATCATCATCATCATCATCATCATCATCATCATCATCATCATCATGGTTTACAGTAAAAAGACTGATCAGTTGCCAAAAAAAATCCATATAATCCTGTCATCTGTCGCCTCCTTCACTGAAACATAATCCTCGCCTGGATATCAATTAGAATTTGTTTAAGGAAGATATTTCTAGGTTTTTCACGTGAACGTTTTCCATCACTGAAGCCTTCTGGCACAGTTCTCACTAAATTGGAGAAGCGAATTGTGTGACCACGCCAAGCAAGACGACGGTTGCGGATGGTGCAAAAGTTCGATCTCCGTTGTTTCACAGTGTCTAGAACTCTGGTGTCATCTTATCGCTCCACGTCACATTTATCATCGTACGATAGCACCACATCCCAAAGGCTTCAGGTGTCTCTTTTAAAAAAAATTTAATTCAGTACCCACATTTCACAGAAATAGCCACTTTAAGAGAATTCAGTTTTGAGTGTGTTCTTTTTAAAATACGAACACGTAGTCCCAGAGACAGAGTAATTTACTAGGTGTGGTTAGCGGGAATTGAAGGCATGACTTTCTTTACTGAAGGCCACTACGCTGAGTGTTAAACCTAGGAGACGGGTTGTGCCGACGTATCTAACTCCAGTTTATTTTCAATTTTATATCTGGACGAATTGTTACAAATTTTAACTCCTCCATTTACATTAATGATACGTCGTAAACAGAAATAAAAACGAAACTCTTCTACTTCGTTTTAAATCAGACTTTCATTCTGAAAGTTTTCCAATAGTTGGAACTCACTGTAAAACTTACAAACTACAGTGATGTTGAAACACCTCAACAAACGAACAGTAATTTGTTTAAATGACTTGGAGGATTTCAATTCTGACAAGTAAAGTAGTTAAAGGTTCAACATCGAACTTTGTTTGAACTTAAGATTGAAGTAACATGCTATAGTAACCGCTGAGTGGAGAGTATATAAAGCAAAACATGTTTTTTAAAATATTATTCACATTCCTACCATGTTATCTGTATTGTATCCTATTGTGGCAGAAATATACTTAGAACTATCTTTTGCAACCTGAGAAGGAAACTTCACAAAATGTCCCGCGCATTTTAACATGTTCCAGTGTACAACAGACACCCGGAATCTTTGCAAGAGTGTGGCAGAACTTCATGCGTCTTTGCAATACATGCATTGAGACTGGCGGTCGTCACTTTGAAAAATTACTATGAACTACGTTGTTGTTATGCGGTGTAAGCTGGTCCATAAGACAATAAATATGCATTTCCGACCATTGGTTCCCTATCTCAATATAATCGGTTGTGGACCCACTATCACCTGTTCCAATTTGATGCAAAAGGTCTGAGACACCTTGTAGTCTACAGCACGTGAATTAACATCAGATGTTGTATATATATCATACGGGTACAATGAAGATATTTAGCACGAGATACTCGATGGTGAAGTTTCAGACAAACTATACAATACAGTTGGACAAGAGGTGAGTGTCCTGTATTACTAAATCGCTTGAAAACTCTACTCCATAAGTTACAAATAATAGAATTTCGTGTGGCTATTTCTAGCCGAGTGCAGCCGTTGTAAGACAGACCCTCCGATGAGGGTGGGCGGCATCTGCCATGTGTAGGTAACTGCGAGTTATTGTGGTGGAGAATAGTGTTATATGTGGTGTGTGAGTTGCAGGGATGTTGGGAACAGCACAAACACCCAGCCCCCGGGCCATTGGAATTAACCAATGAAGGTTAAAATCTCCGACCCGGCCGGGAATCGAACCCGGGACCCTCTGAATCGAAGACCAGTACGCTGACCATTCAGCCAACGAGTCGGACAGTTACAAATAATTATATGCTAACCAAGGAAGTAGTATTTTCTGTTCTTAAGCTCTACATGTAATTTCTACAATTCTTAATTTAGAGGTATATTTTACTCCTGATAAATGAAGATAATTCAACATTTAAATAGCAAGCAAACTTCAGTCTGTAGGCCTATGTATTAAATGAGCTGAGACAATTTGTTTCGTACTCTGAAGTACAAGTCTTTCAGAATCATTTACACTGGGCAAGTTGGCCGTGCGGTTAGGGCCGCGCAGCTCTGAGCTTGCATCCGGGAGATAGAGGGTTCGAACCCCTCTGTCGACAGCCCGGAAGATGGTTTTCCATGGTCTCCCATTTTCACACCAGGCAAATGCTGGGGCTGTACCTTAATTAATGCCACGGCCGCTTCCTTCCCACTCCTAAGCCTTTCTTATCCCATCGTCTCCGTAAGACCTATATGTCTCGGTGCGACGTAAAACCAATTGGAAGAAAAGGAATCATTTCCTTGGTGCAAACGTTCCACAATCTTGCAATTTTTCATATGTGATTTTGAATGTAGTCTGACTAATTTCGACTAGTATATATCCTCAAGTCTGCCTCTGTGGTGTAGTGGTTAGCGTGATTAGCTGCCACCCCCGGAGGTCCGGGTCCGATTCCCGGCTCTGCCACGAAATTTGAAAAGTGGTACGAGGGCTGGAACGGGGTCCACTCAGCCTTGGAAGGTCAACTGAGTAGAGGTGTGTTCGATTCCCACCTCAGCCATCCTCGAAGTGGTTTTCTGTGGTTTGCCACTTCTCCTCCAGGCAAATGCCGGGATGGTACCTAACTTAAGGCCACGGCCGCTTCCTTCCCTGTTCCTTGCCTGTCCCATCCAATCTTCCCATCCCTTCACAAGGCCCCTGTTCAGCTTAGCAGGTGAGGCCGCCTGGGCAAGGTACTGGTCATTCTCCACAGTTGTATACCCCGACCCAAAGTCTGAAGCCCCAGGGCACTGCCCTTGAGGCGGTAGAGGTGGGATCTCTCGCTGAGACCGAGGGAAAAACCGACCCTGGAGGGTAAACAGATTAATAAGAAGAAAATATATCCTCAGTCGTTTAAGGTCCAGTGTAACATTTTCACTTCAGTTTGTGGAATTTGTTTCATTGAAATCTTCGCTTTGTGGCACGGGAAACCACGATTTTAGTCGGGGGATTAATCAAGTAGATCTATCTGGTACTTAGATATACGTTTCTTTCCTCGATTTACTGGCATTTTTATCAATAAATACGTTACAGCTGGGAGATATCCCGGTGGCAATGGCCGCTTAGAGTAGAATAGCATTAACATTAAATGTATGTATGTTCAGTCTTCATCCCTAAGGCTGTTTGGATCCTCAACAGCTCTGCCATCAGCTGTCATACATGGCCTAGGCGTCATTGAGGAGGCGCACTAGGGAAATGAGGAGCAAGGTAGTTTCCCGTTGCTTTCCTCACTGAGCCAGAAGTTGCTATTACATATCAGTCTGCCAAGCCCACTGAAATGCATGCACCAACCGACCCTTTGAGCAATAGTTTCACACCATTCATAGCAGGGACTGGCTGCACAAGGAATGGCATTACTAGCATCGCTCATACCTCAGTCACTTTCATATTGTCAAAGCCAATGATGAGACAGATCAATGAAAGTAACAAAATTGCTCTAGCCCATACCAGAAGACTTAGTACACTGTAAACACTAGGTGCTGCCAGAAAAGCCAAAATATTAAATTAGATATCAGCAAAAAATGAACAGCAAACAATTACCTGAAAAGCAAAAAATATGGCATGGAAGTATACCAAACGATGAAACTTCATGATGAAGAAAACAAAGAAGAGAACGAAAAAATAAAATTCGTAAAAACAATAGGCATAGTAATTAAAAGCAACATCATAGATTTTTATACGAAAATCACGGCAAATGACTTATTTCTTTACAAGTAGCGTAACACATTTACAACGTAACCACTCGAAAATACGTACAAAATTCATGGAATGAAACCGAAATTATGTGTGCCGTTGACAGCTATTCCCTAGACGTTCATGCAACAGTGCAATTTGTACGTTTAGTAGGAATAAATACTTATCCAGCTTGATGCTATTATTAATTCTTCTTACATTTTTCTTTTATATCTTAAATATTTCTGCTAATTCACAAGCTTTATGTGCAGAGTATATTAGCGTAGTCTCTATTTCCTTTTTATTGAGCTAATGTCGCATTTAGATACGAATCAAAGCTTCTAAAGGTCGCTATCTTTTCCAGTCCACTTGTAGACTCATTGCTTGAAAATGGATAATGATCATGGATAATGGGTGAAAATGTAAAATATTTCTTTTTCTTGCTGGTGGTTTTTACGTCGCACTAACCCATCCAAGGTTTTGGTGACGCGAGGTTAGGAAAGGGCTAGGCTTGGGAAGGTATTGGCCGTGATCTTAATTAAGGTACAGTGCCTGGTGTGAAAATGGGAAACCGGGAAATACCATCCTCAGAGTTGCCGATCTCTCGATTTCAAGCTCACAGCTTCGCAACCCTAACCGCATTTCCCACTCGCTCGTAAATTTCATTTCTTAAACTGGGCGGAGAAATATATATTTTTTAAATAGAACAAAAGTCAACAAGTCGTACGATTACAGCATACGGTATTATGAAGAAATGGGAGAATATTTTGTGGGAAACACTTCAATAGACCCTTTCCGAGAATGGGCCACTTACTTGGTTACTTTTATTTATTTGGGTGGTAAATACACATCACTAATTGGAAACGAGCTTTTAGCGTTAGTTTTCGAACTTTTAGCCTGTTGCGATAACCACTTACCTTATACGAGTCTATTCGTTAGATGATCTTTGCACTTCCTATACGAAGTAATCGAAATATTTCTTGAGACTTTTCAAGGAATTTATCATGGAATGCTTGTGTGTAAAACAGTAAAAATGAAATGGCGTATGGCTTATAGTGCCGGGAGTGTCCGAGGACAATTTCGGCTCGCTAGACGCAGATTTTTTGACTTGACACCCATAGGTGACCTCCGCGTCGTGATAAGGATGAAATGATGATGAAGACGACATACATACACCCAGCCTCAGTGCGAGTAAAATTAACCAAATATAGTTACAATTTCCCTGCCATAAATCGAACCCTGGACCCCTGTGATAAAAGGACACCACGCTAAACTTTTAGCCATGGAGCCGGACTGTAAAGCAGTGCATGATATAAAGCAGAGAATTGGTGGGGGAGGGTAATCCTCTCCTCGGTCTAAAACCACCTCCTCCCCTTCTGGTTATAAACGAGCCACATCAACCACGGATAATTACTTCTCACTGATTGGCTAACAAGTAAACTTGATAATTTGCTATAGGTTACCCGTAAGTCCAAAACTGTAACTAAAATTCGTATAGAAAGTATACAAGGCCTATAATATAAAAGCAATTGTGTTTGAAAGGTATATAAAGTATTATTAATTAAATCTTAGCAACACCGCTGTGAATTCGAACATTTGAAATGGAATCGTCATTGTCTCAATATAGGCGACTGTTGTGCTAGGAAGATGGCGTTTATTACCCTACGTATTTCGAGCATATTCGCAATTGCATGTCTACCTCCATCTGTGCAAATTGCGTGTATTTAAGATCAGTCAGTTGCTGGAAACGCATGTGAATATTTATAAGAAGGCCACTAACAGTGGTGCTGAAAATGTTAAAATAGGCGCCGAATCTAAGAAACAAGCAAATTCACAAATTTCTGAAAAAAATTAAAGCCGAGACAAAAATTTATGATGACAGCTAACCCCCTAAATTCACCCCGTCCTCCGGTAGAATCACAGATCGCACACTGATTTAAGGGTAAATAAAACTATGATCCCGGCGTATGTGTTCAGAGATAATCATTTAATTCAATTTGACATCAAATGACTCGATATTTAAGATATTATACATCATTCACACTTCCGAGTTAAATGGAATTGGACTGTTCTGTCTTGAAAAGACGTGCGCGTGCACGGAAATTCATTGATTATTTAGCTAATTTCTTTGTAACTCAGGCACTGTTTGAGATAGAATCATAAATCTTTTCACATATTTAAAATACATTGTTCTTAGCTTCTTTTCCTATTTGTTTTACGTCGCACCGACACAGATAGATCCTATGGCGACGATGGGATAGAAAAGGCCTAGGATGGAATGGAAGCGGATGTGGCCTTAATTAAGTTACAGACCCAGCATTTGCCTGGTGTGAACATGGGAAACCACGGAAAACCATCTTCATGGCTACCGATAGTGGGGTTCGAACCCACTGTCTCACGGATGCAATCTCACAGATTAGCTATAAACGTTAATATTTTAATTTAGATAAAAGTTTCGAAACATATATTTTTTCAAATTTGAATTTTGGTCATATTAACGTACCTTTTCCTCAGCAATGCTGAGGACCTTGACCTTGCAATTCATTTAAGTGATTTCTATGACCTTGGTGATTTAATGTCTGCAGGCGTTTTAAATTTCATGCCTATTTCGATTTTTTAAAAATAAATTAACTTTTCAATTTTCAAATTTCACAATAAGTACATGTATATGAAACTCTTAAAATTACATATTTTGTAATTCCCTTGTAGGAAAATGTGTGCTAGTGTTTATGCTACCAGTCTATCAAGTTTCAGATTGATGCCTTTGGTAGTTCCAGAAAAGAAAGGTACATTTGTCATGGAAAAACGAAATCCAGGAACTCACGGTTGAGTTTCTCAACACACAAACTCGCACTGTGCCTCTCAAATCAAAATAAAATTTCCTCGGTAATCGCCATGCTTGACCAACTGGAAATGATAATGCGCAGCCTTCTTCAGGACCATAAGTGTGTCACCGTCAACTGCCTGACAAAACAGACTTAAAGAGTTCGGAGAAAATGAAAAAGTATGGCAATACATGAAAACAGAGGGCGTGGCACCTGGCGCGCATGTGTTAGGTATTTTGTGCACTTAGGTACTGAATTCAACCAAATACTTGGGACTAGATTCCAAATATAATAAGTTAGCAATTTTCTGCAACATTTATCCATTGTTTTGAAGGATTTCGTGCACGTCTGCCCTTAACTTTTCCAGTTTTATGCTGCTGTGATTATGAATCCACTGAAAAAATAGCATTGAAATATTTGTATTTTATGTCCCCTAAACCAGAATTCAGGTACAGTTTTGGTATAAGATTTATGATTTCCTTTCACATCCAGCATTTTCTGAGATAAACATGTATTGAATAAAATACTGTAATTCATATATTAAGGATGATTTTGCTGCAATGTTTTGAGACAAACGCACCCTAAATAAATGGCTGTAATTCAGGCTGTGAAGAGTATTTTGGTACGATGTTCTGAGATAAACGTCTGGTAAATAAAAAATCCCATGGAGAAGCAGCCCCGACAGGCCTTGGTCTACTAAGCGACCGCTGTTCACCCCGAAGGCCTGCAGACTATGAGGTGTCGTGTTTTCGGCACGACGAATTTTCTCGTCAATTATTCTTGTCTTTCTGGACCGGGATCGCTATCTCACCGTCAATATCCCCTCATTTGTAATCACGTAGGCTGAGTGGAGTTCGAACCAGCCCTCAGATACAGGTGAAAATTCCCTGACTTGGCAGAGAGTTGAACCCGCTGCCTTCGGCTAAGGGTCAGCAAGCTATCCCTACACCACGGAGACGGCACAAACTTCTATTAAATACATTACTTTAATTCAGGTCATGAGAAGGGCTTTCAAAACACAAGCAAATCAATGCTGCTTTTATACTTAACTAGACCTTTAAGATAATTAAACGTGCAAGCATAGTTCCAAGGCCAAGTTAAAGATGGCCCCTTCGTCTATCGAGTCTACTTGAGAATCGACAGAGGTCACTGCCGGTGTACAATTATCCACTCTAATCATAGCGGAAATTGTTGATGATTTCAGGTTGTGAATTTCCTGCACAAGATCTTGAATTTTCTAAATCTGGCTTAGTATTTCAATACATGGTGATCTAACCGGTCTTCTACTCTGCTTATTATAAGTTTGGAGAAGATTTTCTTTGATCCAATAGGAAGGAGATGCCTTTACAGGCGTTGAGATTGTCTCCTTTCTGATGCAAAGGATGGACAATGCTTTATTTGCTGATTATTTATTTATTTATTTATTTATTTATTTATTTATTTAAACTAATGTCTTAGTTTTAGTACCTGTCCGAATTGAATGCTTGTGTTTAATAAGAAAATGTCCCACAAAATTCAACGATATTTCTTCCCAGATTTTTGTATCACACTTAGGATAGAAAGAAACAGCGATCCTTAAAACTGTACAAATTCATGTTTGTAGGTTTACTAAATTGGCTGTAAAAGCACTGTCCAAATATTGCGGTTTGTAAAAGAAAAAATAAACTCTTCAATGGAACAGCAAAAACTTCAAGCGGATATTATCTTTTTTCTAAACAACTGAGGAAATTCCAAACTGATTTGTAGAAAGACAGCCTAAAAATAAGAAAATATTTCATTTTTAGTATTGTAACTCCCCTTTATTTCGTTCTTTTGGTGTTTGATAACTTCTTCTCGAGAACAACCGTCGAGGTTCTTGCTTCCAGGCGTGTGACTTGGCTTCCTCTCTCCCGGCTTGTGTCGCAAATCTCGCGCTGGTCAGAATGCCCTCGTAATGCTCTTGGGACTCCCACTCCACCACAACCCCACCAAGAGCTCTCCTGGTATTACAATACTCCCAGGGCACCCTTTCTACATTTACACCCCCTTATCTTGCGCACCCACTACACTTCTAACTGAAAACATTAAACTTAAGCCTCGACACAGCAGTCACCGTTTTATAAAGCTAATAACAATCCTATTATTTATTGTAGCTTTAATAATTTTTCTCTTTCTCGCAAGAATGCCGCAGGGATAACGAACATAACGAGCAATACTTGTATTTTTAATCTACTTCGGAAGTTCGTTACTAGTTTTATAGGTTGTATTTTATCGCGGATTTGTTTAGTACTATGGGCACAGTAGTTTAGTTCAATTTATGGTAGCCTAAGAGGCTGATAGTACCAACCATTTCACTCAGCTAGACATTAAAAAGACTTCCAGTTCTCCCCGATCTTTCAGTCGATATAAACCAAATATTATCGCTCGTTTACGTGTTTATTCTTCAATTTATTTTGTCAGTATATATTTCTTTTATGGTCCAGAGTTGTTCGCTTTACATACCAGTACACTGTGAAGAGTAATAACAACAAACTCCGACAATTCGGTGTCTCTTGAGAGAGTTTTCTTTGCTAGTTGCTTTACGTCGCACTGACACAGATAGGTGTTATGGCGACGATGGGACAAGGAAGGGCTAGGAGTTGGAAGGAAGCGGCCGTGGCCTTAATTAAGGTACAGCCCCAGCATTTGCCTGGTGTGAAAATGGGAAACCACAGAAAACCATTTTCAGGGCTGTCGACAGTGGGGTTCGAACCTACTATCTCCCGAATACTGGATACTGGCCGCAATTAAGCGACTGCAGCTATCCAGCTCGGTCTTGAGAGAGTGAAAATTACAGATACATTGACGGAAATTAAATAAATTAAAGGAAATAAAATTGAAAAATACTCTGCTATTAATATACCACAGTATTTGTCTGAATGGAGGTGGGCCTCTTAGACGGTAACGTCATCCCTCAGGCCAGGATATTTGTTACGGTGAAGGAGATTTGCGGAGAAGGTCAAAGGGTTGGCGGCCGTGGCCTATACTTGGAACTGTCCCGGCATTCGCGTTAGTGAAGGAGAATGGAAAACCACGGTAAACCATTCTCAGGACAGCCGACAGTGGGGAACAACCCCTCTCTGTCTCCCAAATACAGAGGCTTAAGTCACAGCAGAGCCGTGGCCACCCCTCCTCTGCTCGGTTGTTCGGTCGGAGTTAAGAGCCAGCGGACGAGCCGAAGCCGACGTTGCAACCGCCGACTCATACTGCAGTTAAATAATCTGAACTTTTGAGAGGAAAAAAAAAAGTGATACGGGCTACTTACAGTTATAGAAATACAGATATAAAGGAAGAACTTAATTGCACTGCATGAGCAGGAAGAGAAATATCCAGCCAGTGATAAGCGGTTACATTTTTCATGAAATAGAAGCTGACAACATTGCTAAATGAAATGAAAATCCACAGCCTGTTTCCAGTCATTCAATCGGGTTGGGAATGGAATGAATGAAGTCCCTTCAAGCGGCCAGGACAGGAGTTTTGGCGGCTGCCGAAGCCTGTCGTAATCCTCTGCGATAACGATTATTGAGTGACAGGTGAAATGAAATGATACTATATAGTGCTGCTGGAAAAACAGTTGTATGTGCTTCCCAAACAGTTTGCGTACGGAAAATCTAACAAATGAGGACATAGCTGGAAAGCAGATTATCATTTAGAAGTACCGTAAACTGGGCTGAATCCGATCGCGATGTGAATTTGAAAGGTTTACTATTTCACTTTGATGATGTTAGATCCTCAAATTATTTTGCGTTTTGTTCGAAATTTCTTCTTTTTCCTCTTCTTCTTTTTAATCTGTTTACTTTCCAGGGTCGGTTTTTCCCTCGGACTCATCGAGGGATCCCACCTCTACCGCCTCAAGGGCAGTGTCCTGGTGCTTCAGACTCTGGGTCGGGGGATACAACTGGGGAGGATGACCAGTACCTCGCCCAGGCCACCTCACCTGCTATGCTAAACAAGAGCCTTGCGGGAGGATGGGAAGATTGGAAGGGATAGACAAGGAAGAGGGAAGGAAGCCTTAAATTAGGTACCATCCTGGCATTTGCCTGGAGGAAAAGTGGGAAACCACGAAAAACCACTTGCAGGATGGCTGAGGTGGGAATCGAAACCACCTCTACGCATTTGACCTCCCGAGGCTGAGTGGACCCCGTTCCAGCCCTCGTACCACTTTTCAAATTTCGTGGCAGAGCCGGGAATCGAACCCGGGCCTCTGGGGGTGGCAACTAATTATAGTAACCACTACACCACAGAGGCGGACTCGAAATTTCACATTTTAAATTTCACTGTAGTTCGGTTGAACGTCAAAGGTAAGGTGAATCGGATTGCAATTTATTTTCCATGTAAGAATGGAATCAATCCATCAATGCGTGAATGCAGTCACTGTTTTGAGTTTTATTTCAGTGTTCAGATTTTCTAAATATGTTATTTTAAGTATTTGCAACAATGAATCCAATTTTCCTACAGTTTTAATTTATGAAAATAGAACAATACATTTAATTCTAACCGTGGTAGCTAACAGTAGTGCTTTACGAAACATCTGAATTGTGAATAGCTCCAAAACAAATCTAAGTTAAACTAGTTACAAGGGATAAAGAAATTTACTGTCAATGAGGATGATTTATTTATTGTCATAATACAGTAATTTTACCATCGTAAAATTCCACCACCATCAGCTGTTCAGAGATTCCTAGGAATAACTGAAGAGATGTCCGACGGAATTAAAGAGTGATTTGTTTTCTATTTGCCAGGCTGGGTAGCTCAACCGATAGAGCACTGGCCTTCTGACCTCAATTTGGGGGGTTCGATCCCTCTCAGACTGATGATATTTTAATTTGCTCAAACACGTCAGCCTCATGTCGGTAGCTATACTAGCAATGACAGAACTACTGCGGGACAAATCTCAGGCACCTCGGCGTCCACAAAAACCGTAAAAGTAGTAAGTTGTACATAAAACCAATAACATTATTTATTATTCATTTTCCACTACTCGATTGACTCAGTAAGTACGTGCAATTCATTATTAGTCTGCTACACCTTCTGAAATGTGTACACAAAACGATCTAATAAGCTACATTTTCCATCATTCCTTGCGGAAATTGTTTTCATACCATCAAACTCTACATTGAAACTAAGGCACATCAATGAAACAAACAAACTTGTTTCAGTCCATACCAGAAGATATAGTGTTTTATAAACACTATATCCCCTCTCCAAAGATGGATCTGGGCAAATTCTATTATATAGCATTATTATAACTCATGCTATACAGAGAACTTTTCATGCCATAGGTACATTAATTTTTGGACTTCGTTCCAGTCGAAGTTTACATAAGCTCTAGTGATAAATGGACTTCGATATTTTCTTTAGAACGTATTCATATTTTTCCTCTCTCCCTCATATTGCACTGACAGACTAAATTTATAACCGGCAATAATATTTTGCTTTTTGAAGATAACACACGCCATCACATTCAACAGAAGCTTAATGATACATGTTGACCACGTTAGTTACAGCTGTTATTTATTGTCAAAATAATTCACGGATTGTTTTATATTTAAAATGACAGAGGCTCTATTTAAGTCCTAAAATATTGTGGGAATCAAAATAATTAATTCAATATAATTTACTGGTGAACGTGACAACATGGATGGGTACGATCAATATAACAGCATACCATCGGTAATCAAATCGCAGTAGTTTACGGGAGAAGATTGATGCATTGGATATTAATTAGTAAATGGTTCTCTATTGAGTTAATATATTATTTGTATGTATGGTAATACACGATCTGACATTTACTTCCATTTACTTCCCCAAAACTCAAATAAATATCCATAGGAATTTGGGACAGATTTCTGAAAGATATTGAGCTTCGAAATTTCGTTGTACAATTAAAAACTGGAATGGTGTGAATAACATGTTGAATATGGCAGTAAATGGGGATATGGTATTTACAAATGTCCTGAATAATTAATTGTTTGGACATAAAATTATGGGCAATATAAATTTTCAGCTCTACTGGCTATGTGGTGATAATACATGACGTATTGTTTAACTATGGATGCTTCCGTCGCAACAGTGTTGTAATATTGTATTGTCAAGTAATAAACGTTTTCACGCAATAAAACAGCGGTAGGATAATTTATTTGTCATCTCTTTCTCTTCTGCACTATCAGGGAGTGCGCCCTTTCTTGAGTTACTGTACATCATGTTCTATAAGTCAAGCGCTTTTAACTTTTTATTTAAACTTCACTTTCCTAGGCTGAGTAGTGTAGATAATAGGACGTTGGCCATTTGAGCTTAACTTTGTCTCGTAAAAGATCTCCTGTGGGACAAATTTCCTGCACCTAGCGTCTACAGAAACTGTAAAGATAGTCTGGAGTTACATAAACCCGATTATATTATTATTATTATTATTATTATTAATATTATTATTACTATTATTATTATTATTATTATTATTATTATTATTATTATTATTATTATTATTATTATTATACAATAGTGTCTTATTTGCGCCTAGATGAGCGATTCAGACGGTTGAGGTGCTGGCCTTCTGACCCCAACTTGGCAGGTTCGATCCTGGCTCAGTGCGGTGGTATTTGAAGGTGCTCAAATACGTCAGCCTCAGGTCGGTATTTACTGGCACGTAAAAGAACTCCTACGGGACTAAATTCCGGCACGCCAGGGTCTTCGAAAACCATAAAAAATGTAGTTAGTCTGACATGAAGCTAATAACATTATTAATTGTCTTATTTGCAACTTAAAGATACAAAGAAGACAGGAATGTGCAGGCAAATGACTACTGAGACGAGCACAAAAAAATCAGGCCCCGAGCCTGAGGGAAATAATGGGACGCGATTAAAATCTCCGACCCGTTCGAAAATCGAATCGGGGACCCTCTGAACCGAGAAGCAGTACGCTGACCATTCAGCCAAGGAGTCGGATTTTCAGGAACATTCTATTAACAAATAATATTGTAATTCATACAAGAAATGAAAATAAAAATAAAAAATAAACTGGATATACATATCTCATTGGCCCACAAAGATTACTGCTGCCCAGCCTGATGGCCTGCAGGTATTGCAGTGTAACGTGATCAGCGTGACGATATCCTCAGCCGCATTGCTTGGTTGTCGTAACTCGGTCCGTTGCCCCTCTCACGAAGCTTAGTGAACACCGTTACAGCCCTCAGAAAAGAATTAAAATTCTGGGACAGCAAGAATCGAACCCGCTACCTTAGGATGAGAGACAGAAACACTATCCCCTATGTTCAAATAGAAGCCATACGTTTACCGAGCAAGTGGCTGTACACTTCGGGTCACGTAGCTATGAGCTTGCATTCGGGAGATAGTGGGTTCGAACCCCACTGTCGTGCCCCTGAATATGTTTTTCCGTTTTTTCCATTTTCACACCAGGGAAATGCTGGGGCTGTACCTTAATTTAGGCCACGTTCGTTTCCTTCCCACTCGTAGCCCTTTCCTATCCTATCATCGCCATCAGAGTTATCTGCGTTCGTGAGAAGTAAAGCCAATTGTAAAAAAAAAAAAAAAAAAAGCTACACGTTTGCCTTTCTTCTAGCAATTATCGGTAGAATGAGTTCTTGGCTCCAAGAAGCTAGAGGGTTTGTTCATAGTTTACGTGGATCATCTACTGAAATGTATAAAGTGACAAGCAGGGATTCAGTAGGTTGAAGTTTAGCAAGCAGGTTTGGTCCATGCCGATTACTTGGTCTTAAAGGAAGATTGTGCTGAAAGCCTGCTGTCAAATGTCTTGAAACTTGAAAGGACGTGCAATCAGTTTGATATAATAATTAGCATTTCCAAGACTAAGGTGATGTCGGTAGGGAAGACATCAAGAGGACTGAACGTCAGGTCGCGAATAAAAAACTGTAACAGGCACCGAGTTTGAAAATTATTAGATTAAACAAGAGTTTTTAATATTTCCATTGTCGCATTATCTATTACTTGCCTGCCCATAAACGCCTTTTTGTGCTGCAGTGGAGCCCCTTTACATGTTACTTATTGTCTGTTTAAAGTAAATTATAGAAGACAAGTTACATTTTCTTTCCATCACATCAGTGACGATATTGTAGTCAATAGACTCCTCTATCAATATTAAATTCCATTGTTGAGGATTTTTAATTTCTCTTTTCAGTGCAGTTAGATAAAATGGAATTACATGAAGTGGTTCTGTGATATTTTGCTTTATTTTAGCGCTGGTGTAATTCGCTTTGGTTTGTACTATTTAATAGCCAAACTCTTGGAAACTGATGTCGTAACATTAGCAACAGACCAAACAGAAATATTTAATCTCAGCGTGATATTAAAAAAAAAATACAGTATTGCAAAACGTTTAGTAAGTAGGATGAATATTTCACAGAAAGAAAGAAAGAAAGTTCCATGAAACAAATTAGAAAGACAAGTGACAACAAATCAAAACTAAGGCAGTTCAACTTATGCCTTCTCCTTTCAGTCTAATAATTTTCACAGATCTGTAGATCCTATAAGATATTTAGGATTGTCATTCTCCCAGGGTGAAAAGAGATGCAATCAGTATGATATAAAAATTAGCATTTCCAAGGCTAAGGTGATGTCGGTAGGAAGAAATCAAGAGGACTGAACGTCAGGTAGCGAATACAAAACTGTGACAGGCTCAGAGGCTTGAAAATTATTAGACTGAACACTAATTTCGGTATATGTCCACTGTCGCATTACCTATTACTTGCCTGCCCTTAAATAATGCAGTGATCTGGCAGCAGCGAGCAGTGGTGTTCTGAGGGAAGGAAATCGAATCCTGGACGAAACTGTCCTTACACCGGTCTGTTTTCAGACCAACTTTGTTGTGCGGAAGTGAAAGCTGGGTGGATTCAGGATATATTTTCCATAACTTAGAAGTAACAGACATGAAAGTATCGGGAATGATTGCTAGCACAAACAGGTGAGAACAATGACAGGCAGCTAGGAATGAGGGGATGGAGGCTAAATTATGAATGAACACGATGGATGAAGCTATACGCATAAACAGGTTTCGGTGGTTGGGCAGTGTGCGGCGAATGAAGGAGGATAGGTTGGCTGGGGTAACAATGAACTTGGCCATGGAGGATGAGAGAAGTAGAAAGAGACCTAAGCGAGGATGGTTAGACTCAGTTTCTAATGATTTAACGATAAGAGGTAAAAAACAAAACGAGGCCTCGGAGTTAGTTACAAATAGAGGACTGGGGAGGCGCTTGGTGTCAGCCCCGTGGCAGAGGCGTAGCGTGCCTGCTTCTTATATGGGACCCTGGATTCGATTACCTGACAGGTCAGGGACTTCTACCTCGATCTGAGGGCTGGATCGATATCCGCTCAGCCTACGTAGATGAAAATTGAGGTGCTATTTGACGGTGAGGTCGCAGTCCCTGTCTCAGAAAGCCAGCAATAATGTCCGAGAGGAATCGTCGTACCGACCACGTGACACTTCGTAATCTACAGGCCTTCAGGGTGATCAGTGGCCACTTGGCAGGCCATCGCCCTTCAAGGCTATTGTGCCTTGGAGTTTGGTTTGGTTTGGTTTCGTTTGGAGGCGCCTGTTTTGGCTTACTCAACGTTGAAAGGCACAACAGTCCATAATGAAGATGTACTGTATACATGTTTTCCAATGATTTAATATCGCACTCGCTCATAGAGGGTTTTCGGCTATGCAAGGAGGGGAGTGAGGTAGGAAGATAATGGCCGTTGTCTTCATTCGTTAAGTTACAAACCAAGTACTTACCTCGTGTCAGAATAGGACACCGCGGGAAGCCATATTTCGGGCTGCCATGTGGTGGGATTCGAATCCACCATCTTCCGAATAGAATCTCACAGCTACACGAGGAGAACTACGCCGTTAGCTGTGTATTTAGTCTCTTCTCTCTTATCAACAAACATTTTCAGTGAAAGCAGCCGTTGAATATCGTAACATGAATAATAACACATTTAATCCATACGAAACGTGAAGTAGTTCGTATTATTCCCCTCCTTGGGATGAATGATCCCTCCTCTAATCTATATTTAACTATTGTACTTCATGACTTTGAAGACTAAAATAAAACAATATCCTGTTTTATTTCTCTGTTTTGTAAAAGCACTGCTCGATTTTTTCCTTGTAAATGTCATCAAATCTGAGAAAAGCTCTGTTTGGAACCTGTTCTATTCGTGGCGTTGTCCTGCAAACTAATGTACTGAATATAGCAACCAAGCTGACGTGACTAAAGCTGTTTAGCTTTGCCATTCTGTCTTTAACTGGCTCAGATTACGCTGGTAACTGGCAATTGAGAGGTCCCAGCTTCTCTCTAGCCTGTTTCATGGTAGTTTGTGCTTCAAAGAGGCTGTTAACCACAGTTTCACCATCTCTCCATTCGTGCAAAGGGACCAGACTGTAATTGTTACTCTCTGTGATATAGCCGAATTAGATCTGTTTTATATCCACTAATACGTTGCATTTTAGTATACTATAGGCCTACGTACTAGAAATTGTATATGACTTCATAACTCAGTGTATATTCATGTTGAAGCAACCTTGCATTTACTGTGTCACCATTATCTGCTCATTAACAACCGAATTTCCCAGAGGGTAAATTTTAGCATTAGAGATTCTATGTGTACATTTGATTATTTTTAGCTAAGTAGTAATGCTTCATTTATGTACGTTAATATTTTGCGTAGATATTCTTACTGGTGATTATCATCATCCTCATCGTTATCGTCCATCATTTCATTACTATAATTATCTGTATTTTTTATTCATTTAAATTAATAGCTGTCGGGCTGAGAGTCTCAGACGGCTAAGTGCTGGCTTTCTGAGCCAAGGTTGGTAGGTTCAAACCTAGCTCATGCTCATGTACGTCATCCTCATTTCAACAGATTTACCGGGAAGTAAAATAACTAATGCGGGAGAAAAATATAGCACCTCGGCAATTCCGAAACCGTAAAAGTAACTGAGGATAGTCAAGGCTCAGAAATGCCTCTATCTTTCTACATATCAAGTTAAGAAATTTAATTTCAATTAACTAATGTATATTTGTAATAACAAATTTTAGGTATATGCGGCAGATGTTAAGTTTTAATTCCCATGTATTCTCCGATAAGGAAATTAAGTAAATTTAAGTCACATAGGTGAATTATAAAACGACAAGGTTGAATTTCGGCACCGCCATTAAGTACCCTACTGGTTAGTTTCCTTTAAGTTTTCAACATTCACCCCAGAAAACTGTCCTGGATTAAATAACCAATTGTTTTATATTAAATACAGTAACTTTGTATTAAGTACTGAAAATTCCCGTGGCGTTATAATCGGACAAGTGCCATGGTGTTATTGAATATTGCATTCTTTAAAATATTTCTCCTGTGTTTATCTTTCGAACAATGAAATTTCCATCTTAAAAGTACGAATCCCATCAATCCATTTTGTCCCGCAAAGAAATGTTTAAAAGGTTTATAATATTTGCTAGGAAGCGACAGCCGCAGCTTTAGTGAGTATTGAAGTGGGGTGGCAATGCTTGTGGGGGGGTTTTGTACTCAGCTCTGGCAGGACACGGGGAATGGCCTGCAGAAATTCTATTAGGTCTGATTACAGTGTTTCTCTGTGCAACCTGTAATACTGTTTGGGGGGCAACTGTCAGTAGGCAAGGGGGAAATAGCCTAAAGAGAGTTCGCTGGCAACGAACTTCACTGTCAATGAGTACTTTCATGTAATCGCAGAAAACATTGCCCACACTTTTTCGGTGGCGATGGTAGCGGTGATTGCATTTTTTAAAGAGAAAGTTCAACCAACTTTTCTTAACTCTTAATCAAGAGATAAATAAGAAGAGGTTCCATTCTCCGAAGAATGAAGCTACCAGTCAAACAAAGGGAAGGACCCGAGTTAGCCGTGCGGTTAGGGGCACGAAGCTGTGAACTTACATTCGGACCCTACTGTCGACAAACCTGAGGATGGTTTTCCGTGGTTCCCCATTTTCACACAAGGCAAATGCTGAGGCTGCACCTTAATTAAGGACGCGGTCGCTTACTTCCAACTCCTATTATTTTACTATTCCATCGACGCCATAAAACCTATCTGCGTCGGTGCGACGTAAAGCCAACTGTAGAAAAAGAATGAAAAAAGGGAAGGGCCTGGAAGGACGTGACATTGAAAGACACCATATGCCTTACAAACCTAATACAGTACCGTTTGGAAGAGAACGCAATTTGGTCAAAGGAAGTCGAATAGGAAAGGTGAAAGTGAGAAGCCTGGTGAAATTAAGTTGATGCAATGTCAGATTCAGCTAGGGTGCCCATGGTCGCTAACCCACGCTTTCAAGTTTAGAGCTGCCGGGGGGTGGCCATTTTAATCGTCTCTTACGACAGGGAGGGGATACCGTGGATGTATTCTACCACTCCATCCACACTTTGTTATGCCGAGCGAGTTGGCCGTGCGATTTGGGGCGATTGTCTGCAGCCCTGAATATGATTTTGCGTTTTTCCCATTTTAACACCAGGCAAATTTTGGGACTGTTCCTTAATTAAGACGTTGGCTGCTTCCTTCCCACTTCTTGCCCTTTACTGTCCCATCGTCGCCATAAGATCTATCAACTTATAAAGAAACACATTGTTATTGAAATGCTTGGAGAACCAGTGGTTAGGTTAAATTATTAATCCAGTTAAAATATGCCTTAAAAACAGAATCCACAGAGGCTCCCAAATTGAAATCGAACGTTGGTGACGACGGGGTCCCTAAGTATGGCTTTGCTTCTACTTGTTTGTGGCAGACTGCCCTAATTCATCCTTCTTCTCCGAACCACTTGAGTCAATTACTTTCCTACTCTTCCGTAGTCTTTTCCTCTCATTTTTCGTTCCCTTCATTCTTTGAAGTGTCCGACATTATTACATCAGGATGTAAAGGAATAAATGAAATATCGTATGGCTTTTAGTGCCGGGATATCCCAGGACGGTTTCGGCTCGCCGGGTGCAGGTCTTTCTATTTGACTCCTGTAGGCGACCTGCGCGTCGTGATTAGGATGAAATGAGGATGAAGACAACACATACACTCAGCCCCGTGCCTTTGAAACTAACCAATTAAGATTAAAATCCCCGACCCGGCCGGGAATCGAACCCGGGACCCTCTAAACTGAAGGCCAGTACGCTGACCGTTCAGCCAACGAGTCGGACAGGATGTATAAGTCTCCGGTAAGACCCGAACTAGAGTATATTTCCAGTGTATGGGACCCTCACCAGGACTACTTGATTCGAGAACTGGAAAAATTCCAAAGGAAAGCAGCTCTATTTGTTCTGTTTTATTTCCGACAAAACAGTAGCGTTACGAAAATGTTCGCAACTTTGGGCTGGGAACTCTTGGGAGAAAGGAGACGAGCTGCTCGATTAAGTGGTATTTTCTCAGCTGTTGACGCGGAATGACATTGTCTGTGTGTTAGGTCATCAGCCCAGAGGCTGGTTGGATCCTCAAATAGCACCACCAAAGGCTATGCAGTTATAGGAAAACCACAAAACCCAATGGCAATACCAAAATGAGGCGTACTAGGCAAGACGAGGAGTGAGATAGTTTGCCATTGCTTTCCTCATTGGGCCAGGCAGTGCTATTGTAGCACGACTGACCCTATGAGCAACACGTTTCATAACATTCAGACGCACTGGTTGTACTCTGAATGCTACTACTCAGCACCACCCATACCCCAGGAGCATCCATATTATCACAGCCATTGATGAGACTGGGACTTCAGTGGAAGCTACACGTTGCTCTGGCCTGTGCCAAGAGATGGATGCAGAAGTACTTTATCCATCAAGAAATGACAGCAGGCAGGGGATGACATTAGTAGACGAATAATTTTTAAAGTAGGATGTATAACAATATGAAGATAAAGTTGGAATTCAAGAGGACAAAGTGGGGCAAATATTCGTTTATAGGACGAGGAGTTAGGAATTGGAATATTTTATCAAGGGAGATGTTCAAGAAATTTTCATATTCTTTGCAATTATTTGTGAAAAGGCTAAGTATACAACAGATAGGGAATCTGCCACCTGGGCGACTGCCCTAAATGCAGACCAGTGGTGATTGATTGATTGATTGATTGATTGATTGATTGATTGATTGATTGATTGATTGATTGATTGATTGATTGATTGATTGATTGATTGATTGATTGATTGATTGATTGATTGATTGATTGATTGATTGATTGATTGATCTCCCTTTCCTTAATTAGAGATGAGTGGGATAGTTATCTAACCGTACTTCCTCCTAAATGCCCATTACCAATTCACGCCTAAAGAGGAGTTCTGATCTACTGAAGAATGAACGTAACGGTTATAGTAACTGTATGATGGGTCTTTCAAATATTGTTACCAATATTGAAAAGGAAACATGTTAGCCAAGTGAGGGTAGAGGGAAAGGATTAAGTAAATATGACATGGGAAGAGGGAGTAATGTGAGACGCAGATATAGTCCCGTAGTCGCCACGCGTTTCAGCAGCATCAAACTTTGTGATATATTTATAGTAATTTCAAGAAGAACTCAGCCGGGACATCGTTCAGTACTTCCCATTTTTAAAACATTACTCTTCACTCTTCATTTCTCGTACTTTCTTTCTCTCAAGTTTCTATCATTTTGAGCTTAAGAGTTTTCACTTCAGAGAACGCTGATGGCGGTGCATTAATGTCACATTCGAATACCATTAAAGGGATTGCTAACCACTCACGACGCGTGCTGGGGCAACAGTACAAGGGGAAGTTTCTGAGCTGACTGACGTAACACAAGGCCTATTCCACACCTGTGTCACACCGAAAAAGAAAGAAATTATGTTCTTTCACGTCAAGTCTTGCTCGCCAAGCGCACTGGGACAACACACTGAAAATAAAAGGACTGCTGTAACATTAATTCCTTCCGCAGACACAGAGCCTACAGTCGTGAATTGTGTCCGATTCACTTATTACCAAAATGTCCGACTCGTTGGCTGAATGGTCAGCGTACTGGCCTTCGGTTCAGAGGGTCCCGAGTTCGATTCCCGGCCGGGTCGGGGATTTTAACCTTCATTGGTTAATTCCAATGGCCCGGGGGCTGGGTGTTTGTGCTGTCCCCAACATCCCTGCAACTCACACACCACACATAACACTATCACATATAACACTATCCTCCACCACAATAACACGCAGTTACCCACACATGGCAGATGCCGCCCACCCTCATCGGAGGGTCTGCCTTACAAGGGCTGCACTCGGCTAGAAATAGCCACACGAAATTATTTATTACCAAAATCATTAACTTGCTTTTCTAAGGACATAAGCCTGAAAAGTATGCATATGTACTCATTTAAACAGGCGTTATCACGTTCGGGAAGTTTGTGAATGGCCATACTCGTCTTCCACCCTACAAAAGATCACCTAATTGTTGAGGTGTAATCGCATCGTCGCTGTTGTGACAAAACCACGAATGTGACAATGCTCTTCCTATCCATTATTTCCCTTGAAACTGGTCACACCTCTCAGCCACATACGAGGGTAGAGTCATAAGTCATGGCAACTATTTTTTTTCCTCGCTAACAGGAGACAACATGGAAAATCTAAGATATGCATTTGGAAATATAGGGCATGTACTTATGCATAGTGCCTGAAGACAAATTCTGACTTCAGGAAATTCTCGTAGGAAAGTGACAGAACACAGGCCATTGGTAAACATTGTTTTATTATGGTATAGCCAGCAAATACACAAGCTAGCGAACAAAGGACAGGTCTCCACTGGTTACAGACCTTTAAAATAATCACCTAAGGTTTCCACTATGCGTTGCCAGCGGTGGGACAGGCGCTGAATACCATTCGCTGCATGTGTATCGCTAACGTGTGACACGTTGTTACGGTGTCCTATTTGTTAGCAAACCGTTGTGTACGTAATGGCTTCCTGACTTTGGGGATTATATCATAGTCACGTGGGCTCAGATCAGGCGAATATGGCGGGTGTGACGTGCATTTCTGCCGTGGAATACTGCTATTTTTATATACGATCGTTGCTCCTGCTTGTTGACGTACATTTTGTGACACACTCACTCACACACTGAACTTGGGGGCATGCCTAGACGCACACTGTTGTTTACATACACCATCTAGTGGCATCATACGCAAGTACACACCGTACGCTTCCAAATGCATATCCTAGATTTTCCGTGTTGTCTCCTGTTCGCGAGAAAATAAATAGTTCCATGACTTATAACTCGACCTCCGTATTTATATTCAGTCCATCAGAACAATATTTTCTTTGAGTACATTTTCCTAGGCGCGTGTGTAAATGAAAATGAAGCTTGCTGTACCTGTAGGAATGTATGTTTGGAGGATATATTTGCCCACTTCTAGAGTATGGTGTATTTAAGATTAATTTTCCTTTACACTGCAGCATAGGAAAATGAACATAACGAAACTGTTCTGATGGACTGCATATCGATATGAGGCCTGGGAAGCGTGACCAGTCTTAAGGGAAATAATGGATAGGAAAAGCATTGTCACATTCGCGGTTTTGTCACCGCAGTGAAGATTGATAAATTATCAGACGGCCACGCGGTCTAAGGATAGCGTATCTGCTTCTCAACCGGAGGTCTCGCTTTTGATTCCTGGCCAGATCGGAGATTTTAACGCGGATATGTTTTCGGACGGGGGGTTTATATGGAATTATCGTCATCAATTTCTCAATAACAATACAACAAAGTTAACCAGAGTTCGTCATCCATGTACACTAGATCAGTAGCGTCGTCTAGTGGCTGGTAATGTGTATGTTAAGTCTACGTAGAAGAATGCGTTTGTGAGATGGAATCTAGAGGAAAAGTATAGCGTTATATTAAATTTTGATAACAAACTCTTAATTAATAACATTTATTGCGTTATATTTAATATCTGTAATAATTACTACGTATATTATTAGCAGTAGAAACATTGTTAATGGGATGAATGAGTTTGCTTTGATGCAGTTCGCTTCTTGAAATTCGGCTCAAGAGATGTCATACAATCTAAAATCCAAGCCCAGAACTCGAATAAAGCCTAATACGATACATACCTTTTATGATAGCGTAAGAATGGAAAGCTCACTCCACTAGTTCGGTACTAGTAAAGCTAAGAATTATGGGTACCTTCTCAGTGAGCTGTTCGTATTCCTCACCGAAATATTCGAAGAAGGTGATGAGACTTTCTATATGTTGTTCTATACTTCCTCTTATTTTCGTGAATTTCATTTGGAGACATTCTTTCCACCATGACTGATTAATTTTCACGTACCCTGAATGCTCCAGATCGTACTCACCAGCATATACCACTGGTTTGGGCATGCTACCGGCGTGTGTGTACAGTAAGCTATATATTCTCTAGAAACAAAGCTCTGAACATGATTGGTATACGTGCCTTTTTGATCACTTGGGCAATGGCTTATAATATATGACAGTGCAAGAACACACGCTATTCTACCGGTCCAAAGAATCATTCTAAACACAATGTGACAATATTGTCACATTGTTAATATTGTGCTGGTATCTCACCACACCATTCCTTCCTCTTTTTTTGATATATAACCGTAAGTTTCTTTTTCTATCCCTGGCTGAGAATAGCAATATATGTAGTGCACAAATTTATTGCTGCTACGTAGAATTTCTGAAACTTCTCCAGAAGTGTTGACAGTAATTAATCGATTGTGGAGGGGTCCATAATGAAGGGAATACGGAAAATTATTCGGTATGATGAAAGTTACATTTCTTACTTAGCCAGTCCTGAAACTTTTGTTACAGAGGTTGTGCGAATGATGTAATAGAAAATGTGTCAGGGCCTTAGAATGAGGGAGAATTGCAGTATATAAATTAAGTAATGTTTCTCATTCCAAGGCTGAGTACATTCCATTCCACATCTTCAGACAAGACATAAATTCTTAGGACAATCATGAATGGCAACTTAGTCAAACGGTTGGGATACTACTTAAACATCCTTCGGGTTTACAACATTAATATTGGTGGTCAACAACTGTATAAGTAAGTGGGTGTAAATAATTCCTACCTGTGTCATTAAGGGATCTGCAAATATCATAGAAATAAAAAGGAATGCAGAAAATGTGCAGAAACACACAATTAGACACCTGCTTTACGAGTGTACAGGACAAAGCGGAAAGACAGAAGAGAAATTCGTCAGGAGGACGTATTGAAAAAAAAAGGGAGTAGAGAAATGTAGATGGGATAAATCTTAAACCAACGGGAGAAAAATTTCATGTATTATTTTTTTATATACTATAAACATTGCGTATTAGTTGAACATTGTGAATGCCGCATTTATTTCACTGTTCTCTTTCGAAATTGGAATACATTTAATGCCGAAAGGAAAGAAATAAACTTGCTACTATAAAAACAGTTTAATTATTTGTTGAGTTATTTCGATATTAGTTTGGAGCAGAATCCAGAAATGTGACCCGCAATATTAACTATTCGAAACAACGGCAGACAAGATGGAAGTCTGAGAGAACATACATTCTTGTACTTCTCAGGTTCACACACTGAGATAAACACAGTTATTATACAGGAGTTCTTTTGTACACTTCAGAGTTTCCACATGGTTCCTGCTATACCAACACAACTGCAGAGAGTAGTTTACAGGTGTAAAAATTTAAAATGTACATATTTAATGTTGAGTTCGTTGATATTCTCTACGGATGCAGTATTTCTGAATCGTTTTCTTGTCAATGGCTGAAAACTCAGTCTCATGCATGGTCGCGATAACATGGACACTGCTGAGTTATGAGTGGTACTTAGAAGTAACATTAGGAGCAAGAAAAATGGGTCTGTTTGGTTGTACGCCTCTTGTACGCCTCATTATGTCACAGATATCGGATTTGATTGTTTCTTTATAACCGTGTCACATTCGGTGATGCTAATGGAGGATCGAACGAGATTATGGACTGATGATTTATCAAACAAATCCCATGGCACTCCATCCCTGATGTGCCTTGGCCTACCAAGCGACCGCTGCTCAACCCAAAAGCCTGAAGATTTCGAGGTGACATAAACTCAGTGTGATGAATTCTCTCGGTCGTTATGCTTGATTTTCTAGACCGAAATCACCAATCTCACCATCAGATAGCTCCTCAATTGTCATCAGGTGAGCTGAGTTCAAGTGAAGAGGAATATTTTTTTTTGCTAGGGGCTTTACGTTGCACCGACACAGATAGGTCTTATGGCGACGATGGGATAGGAAAGGCTTAGGAGTTGGAAGGAAGCGGCCGTGGCCTTAATTAAGGTACAGCCCCAGCATTTGATTGGTGTGAAAATGGGAAAACACGGAAAACCATCTTCAGGGCTGGGATAGTGGGATTCGAACCTACTATCTCCCGGATGCAAGTTCACAGCCGCGCGCCTCTACGTGCACGGCCAGCTCGCCCGGTAAAGAATAAGAGAAAACATAACTTCGCACTTGCACATTTTCTCCAGTACACGGAAGAGCATTGAATCGTGGACGTGTTTCTGGGCTTATAAGATGAGAGGGTGAGCTCATATTCAATATGCAACGTTTTTTTGACATATACAATGAATAAAGAATCTCATAAAGGATTTATGAAATTATTTTTAAAAAGGGAACTTATATAAAACATCTCAGGCATGACTTATTTAAGTTCATTCACTATACTATATACTATACTGTATACTATACCAGCTATTAAACTCAGCGTCCACTTATTAAGGAGTCAATGGACATAAAAAATCACCACAAAGTAAATTCACGCAAGCAAACATAATAGGACAGTCTATGCTTTTAAATATCCTACACATTAGTAATCTGCCTAATCTGATGCTCCGTATTGATTCATTACCTTTTCAGAAGTCTGTGAAAACCTAGGTGTCGTCATGAGAGAGACATTCTGGAATTATCACATAACAAGTGTCTGCAGAAAGGTATATGCATCTCTTTACCCTCCAAAATTTAAACAATTCCTTTTTCGACACAGTATGACAAGAACACTTCTTCAGACATTAACGTTTTCAATAATTTATTACTGTCATGGTCACGTACTAACTGTAGAAAAAAAAAAAACAAGGAAACTTCAGAGGTCAATAAAGATTCTTATTTCCTTTGAACTTTGGAACACATATCTACCCTTATTATGAGAAGCTATTCCGGTGTAAAATCGTTAAACTAAGACACATACATACTGCTACGCTAATATTTCTAATTCTGAACGAATCTACATCTAAATACCTAGCCCCAAATTTTATTTTCATCTCTTCTATAGACGGACATAACACCAGATCGACTTCTACCATTATGATGCCCTTTATTCACTCATCTGCAAACAGCCGCTCCTTCCAGGTGCTTGGAAACAAAAGGGGATGGAATACTTTCCCTGTCAGTATGCGTAATAGCACTTGAATAGACTCATTTTAAGCCGTCTTATCGAGATTTCCTCTTTAATACGTGGAAAACGTGTATGAATATTAGAGGGAATGAGAGCAAGTATGATGTACAGATAATGTACATAGAGACAATTTGCTTTAAGTCGCTGAGACACAGATAGGTCATAAGGCGATGGTGGGACAGGGAAGTCTTAGGTGTCGGAAGAAACAAGCCGTGGCCTTAATTAAGGAACTGCCCCAGCATTTTCGTGGTATGAAAATGGGAAACGACGGAAAAACATATTCAGGGATGCCGACAGTAGGATTCGAACCCACTGTCTCCTGAATACAAGCTCACAGCTGCCCGTCCCTAACCGCACGGCCAACTCGCCTGGTAATGGGGATAGAAGATATTAATCATTAATATAATTACTATTATAATACTGTTTTGTTCTATTAATTTAGGTAGTTTTTACATGCTGTGCACCGTCTTATTAACTTTCAACTTATGTAAATATGTACTGTATATTGTGCTAAAGTATAAAAGAGTGCCGTGAAGCCTAACTGTGCCACAAATAAATAAATAAATAAATAAATAAATAAATAAATAAATAAATAAATAAATAAATACACGAACTTATTTGTTATATCTTCGGCACGTCAATGGAATACACTGCCTGTCTCTGAGAGAGGGGCCTCACCTGCAAGTTTCAGGCAGGTATCTACTAAGTAATAGATGATGTTCTAAGTTGTTACTTGCATTGCCTGCACAGTTAAAATTGTAGATTAGCCTTTTCTCAAATTATAGAATTTATATAATTAATCCTTTGTTATTAGGGATAATATACACTAGCTACAGAAATGACTATAATCATGTCGTAATAGTGTAAATCAACATCATCATCATTTAAGTCCTATTCAATGTAATTATTTTTATTATAATATGGTATTGTTTATTAGCTGTATGATGTTTCATCTATAGTCTATTTGCTTTAATTCTGCACGTGTAATTAGTGAATTTTCTGGTTAAATAGCAGAGCAAGGTTCTAATGGCCTTAATCTTGTTAGGTAAAGTAAATCAGTGTTATTGTATATCTCAGTAGTCCTCTCTTAGGACCATTTAACGCGTTTTCTTTGCCTTCCGAACATGAAATCCTTCCATTTTTAACACTTTCTAAAAATCTCTCTCTCTCGGTTGCTTCTGCTTATTATCCCCTTATATTATTCCTTTCCAAATCCATTTTGACTTCATGAATGCAGGTTGTTGTTGACTTCTTAATCCAAAGGTACTTGAAGATCTGTTTGGTTACCCTGTTGTCATCTATTCTGAAGAAATATCAGTCACCTATTCCGTAATTTTTCTGTTATGTTTTCTATGTTCCGATATATTTCATCATTACTTCTTGATTTTCAGAGTTCTGAGTATTTTACGTAAAATTCTCCTTTCCAGTAGGCCTACATCTAATTTATTCAGCTTGTAATTCAGTACTAGACATTTATTATTATTATTATTATTATTATTATTATTATTATTATTATTATTATTATTATTAGCTGCCTGGTGGCCATAATTGTTAAAGCGTTGAAGTCGAACCAGTCGAACACCGTGGTTAGCCGGTTCGAGTCCCGCTGGTCGAAAAAACCTTTACCATCAATATGTTTGCTGGCAGGGTAAGGAAGGTGCTGGTATACAATTTCCAATCACCAGATTGTGTGCCAAAAGCCTGAATTACCAAATCTCTCCACAGTGCTCAGATAGAGTGAAAGCATATGACGCTGTTGATGGTGATTCGTCCGTCGGCTGGGGACGTTAAACCTTGAAGAGACGCCTTGTTGCTATTCGATAGGAGCAGGCTGTGTTTCGGCACCTACTGTACACTTCCTACTATCATACATCACGTCATTCGTTTCAACTCATTAACTCCTGTGATTAGGTTGACGTCAAGAAGGGCATCCGGTCATGAAAACCCACCACGGCAGATTCATCTCACCTCATACCCGACCCAGTAGAGAAACGGGACAAGGGTTGGACAAACATATTATAATTATTATTATTATTATTATTATTATTATTATTATTATTATTATTATTATTATTATTATTATTATTATTATTATTATTATTTCGTGCGGCTATCTCTAGCCGGGTGCAGCCCTTGTAAGGCAGACCCTCCGATGAGGGTGGGCGGCATCTGCCATGTGTAGGTAACAGCGTGTTATTGTGGTGGAGGATAGTGTTATGTGTGGTGTGTGAGTTGCAGGGATGTTGGGAACAGCACAGACACCCAGCCCCCGGGCCATTGGAATTAACCAATGGAGGTTAAAATCCCCGACCCGGCCGGGAATCGAACCCGGGACCCTCTGAACCGAAGGCCAGTACGCTGACCATTCAGCCAACGAGTCGGACATTATTATTATTATTATTATTATTATTATACCGGATGGTACACCTCTATGCCGCACGTTTAAATCTTGCGCCAATTAGAACTTCTCTACTGGAGAAACACTGAACTTGGAACTGGACCAACTTAAATTTTTCCTCTGAAGATGTCACTGTGTGAATTTCGACTTGTTTTTGTTTACTATTTATCAAGAAGTGTGGACATTCTCTCATAGATATCTCTATTAAAAACTATGATCATGCACCCTGGTGCGAAGTGAAGGGGCTTTATTTGAAGAAATTTTTTATTCATAAGTTTTTTCTCTACTAAATTTTGTTCATTCATTCTTGGGTTGGCAATATTTATCTTTTCCTTCCGCCAGTTTCGAAGTTAACCAATCAATAATTTCTGTAATTAATTTTCAGCCAATCCCGTATTTCTTCTTCGATTTTGTGTGTACCTTTTGATGTTAACCAATAAAACTCCGTGGGTGTGTCTTGATCATTTATGAAAGGTCTCGAACCTTCCCCGAGGGTATAAAACCTGCTGATTTTATTGTCTCTCGGCCACTTGTTTAACATCTAACCCTGTGTATGGACGTGTAGCAGGAGGCGTGAGGTGCATTTTTCTTTAGGCAGCAGTTCTTCAATAAGGTAATGGCCGCTTAACATCTCTATTTCTTGCTAGCTCAGCAGGTTAACCCACGGGAAAGGTCCGAAAACTTTACCATGTAACCCATCTTTACAAATATGTGAACTTCTACCAGTTTAGGTAAAAACTTAAGTAAATTGATAACTGTAATTCGGGGATAGAGAGTGATTTACCCTCTCGAGCTCCCCTTCATATTGGTTTGAGGTGACTACGGTTTGGTAACTGATTTTCTTCTTTTTCTCAATGTTTTAAATTTATTCCTTATACAAGTCACCCCCATAGTTTGGGAATAGCCCCTGTTTCATCGGCCTAGTGCCTTTTAGGTTTTAAAATGTGTATTTAGGAGTGCAAGTATACGCCTCCATTCTTTTTGGTATTCCGGGCCATCCTGTTCTTTTCCTGCTAAGGCCCAGTAGATTGGGTACAAGATACCCCCGTGTCATTGTTGTAAGTCGTGCCTTGATGGCAATCAATGGTAAAGTCTGATATTGCCTTGGATAGGCGTGAAAAACTGAGAGCGTGTTAACTCTTTTCCAGTGTGTAATAGTGCCTCTGGGAGGCTTGAGTTTCAAAGTTGGGAGCAAGTGCTCCAGGTATTGGAAGTTTTCTGCCCTTTCGTAAATATGTGTTTGTGAGCCGAGAGCTCAGAAAATGTAAAGGGAGGGCTTGAAGCCCAAGTTCTGTTTATACCACCAATCTTATCTTTCCTAGAGTTAATTTTTGCTACTTGTACCTATTGCATTCTTTCTTGTTGTTCAAAAAAGAAAAAAAGAAGAGAAAAAAATATAACCTTGTTACAGCTTTAAATTAACTTTGATTTTTGGTAGTTAGACCCATTCACCCCGGTACCTACTTTCACCTCTGCTGATCCACTAAACCACGGTAACAATTATTATTATTATTATTATTATTATTATTATTATTATTATTATTATTATTATTTTGCTATTTGCTTTACGTCGCACCGACACAGATAGGTCTTATGGCGACAATGGGACAGGAAAGGCCTAGGAATGGGAAGGAAGCGGCCATGGACTTAATTAAGGTACTGCCCCTTACCTGGTGTGAAAATGGGAAACCACGGAAAACCATCTTCAGGGCTGCCGACAGTGGGGTTCGAACTCCTATCTCCCGGATGCGAGCTCACAGCTGCACGCTCCTAACCGCACGGCCAACTCGCCCGGTTTTATTATTATTATTATTATTATTATTATTATTATTATTATTATTGCCGGCCCAGTGGTGTAGTGGTAGCGTGCCTGCCTCTTACGCGGAGGCCCCGGGTTCGATTCCCGGCGAGGTCAGGGATTTTTACCTGGATCTGAGGGCTGGTTTGAGGTCCACTCAGCCTACGTGGTTAGAATTGAGGAGCTATCTGACGGTGAGACAGCGGCCCCGGTCTAGAAAGCTAAGAGTAACGGCCGAGATGATTCGTCGTGCTGACCACACGACACCTCATAATCTGTGTAGCGGTCGCTTGGTAAGCCAAGGCCCTTCAAGGGCTGTAGTGCCTTATTATTATTATTATTATTATTATTATTATTATTATTATTATTATTGAAAGTTTGGTCAGTTAGATATCAATGAACCTTGATGTCAGTTACTGTGGTTTTAAATAAGGATTTGAGAGAGTATGCTGTTTAATGCTCTTGAGTAAACCATTCTTCAATACCCGATCGATATAGCAATGGAGCCGAGGGTGTTATAAATAAAAAGATTACGGGTTTATTTACCACTCCCTGGCTGCTTCCGTCGCTTCTAATCGGCTGAGCCAAGCCAGGCCACTCTGGTCGGTTCCGGGTGAGCCCAGAGGGAAATCACTGGCAAAGTGACCAACCTCCCGCTGGTCGATGAATCTTATATTACCTCCACCGTATCGAGCCACTACGCTACTGAACATTTTCTTGGTTACACCAATCATCATTAACAACTTAATGGGCTATTACTTCATCTAATACACGCACTCTAGGGAATGCTTTGTGGTGAAGGGGTACAGAATCGGCAAATACTTAAAAGTCAATGAACCCGTGTTCGTTACCATAAACGATAGGAAGAGAATCAAGAGATGACTAAAGAACCGAACTTTTGAAATTCGATCTTAGATTGTGACGTCATTTCAGATTAGATATTTCATGGAAATCTTCCAACCAGTTGATATTACATGGATGAAGGATTTTTCCCTCTGCCTCCTGGCACAGGTCGGAAGCAAAATGTAGCTACCACCAAACTCTGAGCCTCATTTATCGCTGTGACAGTATTGAAGATACTAAGGTATGGGTGGTACTCGAATCCGCATTTGTAAGCAAAATTGATGTTCATTCTTACACTTCTAAAGCTAAGCAGAAAGTTTATACTTCGTAAGTCATACGTTGTCCGCCTCTGTGATGTAGTAGTTAGTGTGATTAGCTGCCACCCCAGAGGCCCGAGTTCGATCCCCGACTTTGCCGCGAAATTTGAAAAGTGGTACGACGACTGAAACGCAGTCCACTCAGCCTCGGAACTCAACTGAGTAGAGGGAGGGGCTGGGGTTCGATTCCCACCTCAGCCATCGTTCAAGTGGTTTACCGTGGTTTTCGATTTCTCCTCCAGGTAAATGCCGGGATGGTACCTAACTTAAGGCCTCGGCCGCTTCCTTCCCTCTTCTACCCCTTCTGAACTTCCACTCAGTTGTATCCTCAGATCCAAAACGTCTCACGTTCGAGGACACTGCCCTTGAGGTGATAGAGGTGGGATCCGTCGCTGAGTTGGAGGGAAAAACCAACCCTGGAGAAAGAAAGAAAGAAAGAAAGAAAGAAAGAAGGAAAGACACACCTTAATAATCAGTAGATACAGGAAGTTCCGGCACTAATAGGTCAGAATGTAAAAATAATTTGGCTGGTAGGAGTTGTCGTCTACCCCGCTTTTCCGTAATGTAGCGAGAGCAACGTAACTTCTAGGGGTACTAACAGGCCGGGCCCCTTATGTTTATGCCAATCTCGTAGCAGAACTGTTGTACGGGCTACAGTATACTTGTTACACCTTTCAGTAAGTTTGCATTTTAAGCTAAAAATGGCTAAACATCCGATCTCTAATAATCAGTTTTGATCACGTTTGATAGCTCTTATAAATGCTTATTCTGCTTAATTTACTTTAAACAGCATGCTTTACCCAAGGATGACATTTAAAGTGCAGATTTCACTGCTAATCCACATCCATGAGTCAGAGATTCCATTTTCCTTTAGCGGCTAATACCAACGTAATTCCGGTCGAAAGCTTTTAAAAGTTTCTTTTTTCTTTTCTTTTTTTTTTTTTTTTTTTTTTGCTATTGGCTTTACGTCGCACCGACACATATAGGTCTTATGGTGACGAAAAAGTAAATCTAGGATGTAAGTGTACAAGGGGGAAGCCCCAAGATGAATTCATTTTTTGTTTTTTGCTAGTGGCTTTACGTCGCACCGATACAAATAAGCCTTATGGCGACAATGGAATAGGAAAGGCCTTGGAGTTGGAAGAAACCGGCCGTGGGCTTACTTACTGTACAGCTCCAGCATTTGCCTGGTGTGAAAATGGGAAACCACGGAAAACCATCTTCAGGGCTGCCGACAATAGGAATCGAACTGACTATCTCCCGGATGCAAGCTCACAGGCGCGCGCGTCTAACCGCACCGCCAACTCGTCCGGTCATATCAAAATTAGGAGATACTCCTCCGAGTCTCTTCTACCATAAAGTAGTTCAGTCGGGTATCGGTATGTTGTCACGTACTTGCTGAATGTCCGAGTTCCTGGCTGACAGCTTACAACTGTAGGTTAGTTGTGCATCACGCGCTGATTCAGCGAGGTGTGCGTGATCCGTGCCGTCGTTTAGTTAAGGAATGCCATTATCAAAAACCTCCCTATCAGCACTGCTGTGCAAATACTTAAACGAGTTTGTTGGTAATATTATTAGTAACAATAATGGCGTTTGGCCTCCTGTGAAGCCTAGTGCATGTCTTTGAATTTGATACCTGATAGACGACCTGTGCGTTTATGAGAAAGGGCCCTAACTCATCTAGCCCCCGAACCATCTGAATGAACTAATTAATATTAAAATCCTCAGACCGGCCGAGAATCGAAACCGGGATCATTTCGACCAAAGGCCAGCACGCTAAAATAATTCAACCTTGGAGCCGGACAATATTTTTAGTGAAGACCGCAATGCCTTTGTGTGGTGTGTAGTAGGAGTGTTCCTGCAAAGTATGCTATTGTGAAGCATATTAATAAAAACATGTTATAGGGAGAGGGTTTAGAATTAGTCTTAAATCTGCAGCTAATTACAAGCGTGTAGGTAAACAATCGAGTTCAAGGGATACATGTTTCGAAGATCTCTATTTAGCGTTAGTGAGTTCCAGTATTCCATTGTGAAAATTAAATAATGGGCAGCTTCTGGAAATTTTTTGAAATATTCACAAATGGCAAAAGCTATTTTCGCAATGTGTTCAAAATGTAATTTTTAATATTCGGGAAGAACTGAACAACGAAAACATACGTATTTCTATTGACAAAACCACAGATGCATCAGGACAGTGCGTGTGTAGTGCTGCAGTTGGTGCTATGAAAGCAGGTAGGAGATGAACTGAAATTTTACCGGCCATAAAACATTTTTTTGCGCACACCATGGAACGAATTTGCTAAATATCAAAGTCCGGTTGAACAATACAACGGTATCTGGACCCACATTAGCGGTTGTAGTAAGGGTGCAAAGGAAATGGCGTGTAAGTCTCTGGTAAGACTACAGTTAGAGTATGGGACCCACACCAGGACTACTTGATACGAAAACTGGAAAAAATTCAAAGGAAAGCAGCGCGATTTGTTCTGGGTGGTTTCCGACAAATGAGTAATGATATGGATGTGTTAGAAACTTTTAGCTGGGAAGACTTGGGAGTAAGGAGACGAGATGCTCGGCTATGTGGTATGTTTCGAACTTTCACTTGTGAGTTGGCATGGAATGACAGAAGTAGAAAGTAAGCTCGAGTGGAGCTTCTAAAAGTAGAAAGATCGTAATATAAAGTTGGAATTCAGGAGGACAGATTGGCCCAAATATTTATTTATAGGACGAGGTGTAAGGGTTCGGAATAAATTATCAAGAAAAATGTTCAATAAATTTTTCAAGTTCGTTGAAAATAATTAAGAAAATGCTAGATAAACAATTGACAGGGAATCTACCACCTGGGCAGCAGCCCTAAATGCAAGCCATTGATTGATTGATTGATTGATTAATTGATTGATTGATTGATTGATTGATTTGGAGTTTTGATACAATATTTTCGCCAGATACTGCCAACTTGCACCATTTATCGGCTAAGAATGGCATATACTTTTTGTAAGTTATACAAGAGTAAACACATAGTTCCTAAATTTAGAATAATGTTCTATAAATTTTGCGTTTACAGAAAGCTTCGCTCATTAAACACTTAAAACATACATTATTATTGCCGACCCCTTGGATTATCGTCGCGGCTCCGTAGGGGTGCACGGAGCACAGTTTGGGAAATGTTTCCATAGGGTCTTATGAACAAATTTCAAGCGAAAGTAGAAATCGATATTAGCAAACAATTCCCTAATCAGATTCATCCAACATTAATGACCAATTAGCCTGATTGATCAATGGCCAATTATAGACAATTATGCATCAAACTAACAGTGACTAAAAAACTGGTCAGTTAGAACATAAATGATGCAGTTATAGTCATTAAACGCTAATAAACTTCATCATATTGGAATACATTCGGTTTACTGTGACGAATGATGTCATTTCTATCAATAGCTGGATGAACGCATATTCACAGAAATTTTCACAGAGTACAAAGTTTCATAGAAAAATACTATTTGATTAATTAATTAATTAGTTTAATTATTTACTTAAACGATTAACCCCTTAACCGATCACATTACATTAATATTTCAATTCTTGCTATGTTTATTCTTCCTCTCTGCCCACATATGTTTCATTCGTTCTAATCTCTGTCTCTGGAGCTGTTCTGTGTTATGTGGCTGCTTTCTTCTTCTTTCTTGTTCATCCATGAAGATCACTTTTTGAAATTTGTCCCTAAATAACTTCCTGTTGTGTGTATCCTTAATGTCAATATTTGCTTCTTTGAGATCATTTTATGTTTCTGTAAACCATGCTGGTTGTACTTAAAGTTTTATGATTTTATTAAAATTTTGTTTTGTCAGTCTGTCATAATTCATGCTGTTCAAATGTACGAAGAAACAACAATCTTCTTTTACTCATGGTGTGTATTATATACTCCACATGTACATAGACGTCTGCGTTATTCTTCTTCTTGTCCTTTTCACCCTCTTTGGGGTACGATAGATCTATCAACGGTTAGTGAGTCGTGTTTTCCTGTCCTCCCAGTACTTTTTCATTCTTTTAGATCTTGCCTTCCTCTCTTCTTCAGAAATTCTGTATAGTCGTTTGGGCTTCACCCTGTCCTGAATCCTCTTTATTTTATCTATGGTTATTTTCCTTGCAGATCCATCTACAAGCATCTCTTCTGTTATTTGGAATTCTCGTAGGTCCTTCTCAGTTTCCTTAAACCAGTTCGGCTTGGTTTTCTTCTTCTTCTTCTCCTCCTTATTCTTATTCGTATTCTTCTTCTTATTATTATTATTTACATTCTTAGTTTGCTTCACACAGGTACGAATCTAATTATGTGAAACACGTAAAACACACTGTTTCATTAGTTTAAATTAAAATATGAACGAACCATTTAAAATGTTTTTTCTTTTTTTGCTATTTGCTTTACGTCGCACTGACACAGATAAGTCTTATGGCGACGATGAGACAGGAAAGGCCTAGGAATGGGAAGGAAGCGGCCGTGGCCTTAATTAAGGTATATCCTGAGCTTTGCCTGGTACGAACAATGGAAACCAGGGGAAACCATTTTCAGGGCTACCGACATAGAGGTTCGAACTCACTAACTCCCGAATCCAACCTGATAGCTGAGTGATCCAAACCACGCAGCCAGTTGTTAGGTATACGGTAGTGTGTGGTGGTTACTGTTTTAGGGGAAGTGCCAGCGAACAAATATTATCACTTAGAACTATTCAGAAAATAGAAGAGGTCGGACACTTGGATTAATGAAATTACCGGCAAAAAGAAGAATAGGAAGAGCGTGAAAATGAAATAATCGTTAGGTATGTGTCAGAAGAGAACACGTGTTAACCAAGAAAGGTTGCAAAGGAATGGTAAAAGTGAGAAGCCTGGTCTAAATAAGAGAAAACACTTCCAGACTAACCTGGGGGAACTGTAGTTACCCTCCTATGTTAATATTATTGGCTTTACGTCCCAGTAACTACTTCTACGGTTTTCGGAGGCGCCGAAGTGCCGAAATTTAGTCACCCAGGAGTTATTTTACGGGCCAGTAAATCTACCGATACGAGGCTGACGCACCTTCAAGAGGGTCGAACCTGGCGTGAGAAGGCCAGTGTCTCACCATCTGAGCAACTCAGCCCGGCCAACCCATGTTGAGGGCGCAAAGTCCCCCTTTTAGTGACCTCTTGTGACAGGTAGGTGATACAGTGGACGTACTCTACCACCCCAAACTGTAAGAAGACGACAACTCCATTTATTAATTATTCAGTGTTTATGTAATGTGTTTGGCGTTAATGAAAGTGCGTCTTTAGACGAACACGAACTCCCAGTCCGCAAGCCACAGGACTTAACCAGATGCGGTTAAAATCCCGACTTGGATGGTATTCGAACCCGGCAGATTAACTACGAAGCTAATCAAAGCTGGTATTAGTAGCTCAGGCATTAGAGCGCTCGCCTTCTGAACTCAGTTTGGCGCGCCCGGCTGCTCAAACACGTCAGCCTCAACTCAGTAGATCTACTGGCACTAGGGAACAATATTTCGGCACTTCTACGTCTCCGAAAACCATAAAAATGGTCAATCGGACGTCAAGCCAATAACATTATTATTCGTTTAACGCAAGGAAGTAAATTACATAATTTATGAATTTAAAACATTACAATACAATATATACACAAAAACCGACAAAATCAGACCGCATTGGACAGTTTCATCTCTGTATTGGCTTCAGGATTTGCTTTCAGCATATTTTCCAGTCTGTTTGATGTAGGACATAGACTGCCTCGAGATTTTTGTTGGACTCTGCAGTCACATAAGCGTCACATTAATCACTGGAAGGTAAAGAGCAATATTGCAGTTATCTTGGTACTCCTTGTCATTTTCTACCAGAGATTTAAATAAAATTATGTATCACATTCGTTTGAAAACTTCGTGTTTTTAACCAGTGTTTTCTACATGCAGAATAATAAACAAAATTATTCTTGTTAATTCAGAGTCGTTTCTGAAAAGGCTGGACCAGCCAGAAGAGGAGGCACATAAACATATGCTTGTGACTGCAAATGACACACTACCCTCGGCTAATGGGCATCCCTAATAAACCTCAAACCACACGACTGCTCTCACAAGCACGGGTTTATTTTGTATAAGCAACCCACTCGGTTTCATGGTCCGCCTTGAGGCCTTTTCCGCTACACTACAGCAAGATTTAAATAATAAATAAACAGTATGCAGCAGTACAATAGTAGCCACAGAGAAAAAAGTATCAACAGTATGAATATCAAAGTAAACCTCTTAAAAGGCTTACGTTTCAAGAGTTTCCGGTATGGAATTTAGTGTACTGGTGAAAAATTGGCGTCATAAAGGGTCACTGTTTATTCTAGTAAGCCTGAGTACTATTAGACCAACTTCCTGTTCTGTATGTTCTACACTGAGGTGCCAAATAAAAAAATTCATAATTCATTTTATACTGTTTTTCATGGTTCATTAATATTTACATTAAATTAAAAGGAAAAAATATGCAGCATATTTCTGGTAGTTTGTTGATTTAACACGTTCTCCACAAATATGCAACGACCGGGCGAGTTGACCGTGCGGTCATGGGCGCGCAGCTGTGAGCTTACATCTGAGAGACAGTGGGATCGAACCCCACTGTCGCCAGCCCTGAAAATGTTTTTCCGTTGTTTCCCACTTTCACACAAGGCGAATGCTGGGGCTGTACCGTAACTAAGGCCACGGATGCTTCCTTCCCACTCTTAGGTCTATCCTATCCCATCGTTGCCATAAAACTTCTCCGTGTCAGTGGGGCATAAAAACAATTGTAAGTAAACGAAATATATATATACTGTTTTTCATGGTTCATTAATATTTACATTAAATTAAAAGGAAAAAATATGCAGCATATTTCTGGTAGTTTGTTAATTTAACACGTTCTCCACAAATATGCAACGACCGGGCGAGTATGCGATATTTACCCTGTTCATAATTAACTTTATTGTTAAAAAATCATTCTCTGAGCGCCAATCTGTGACAAAACACGACTTCGAATGGGTTAGACAGAGAGATAAATAATGGAAAATTAAAATCCACAGCCTGTTACCAGTCTTTCGACGGGGCCAGTAATGGAATGAATGAAGCACCCCATCTAGCGACCAGGATAGGAACTGTGCCGGCTGCCGAAGCCTGTCGTACTTTTCTAGGGCAGTGATTAATGACTGTCAGATGAAATGAAATGATATTGGAGAGTGTTGCTGGAATGAAAGATGACAGGAAAAACCAGAGTACCCGGACAAAAACCTGACCCACTTCCGCTTTGTCCAGCATAAATATCACATGGAATAACCGGGATTTGAACCACAGAAACCAGGGTTGAGAGGCCGGTGCGTTGCGGTCTGAGCCACGGAGGCTCGCAGACAAATAATATTGGCAGATGTTTCACTTGGGTGGACGTGGTGTTCAGTTCCCGTCGGGAAGTTGACAAACGTATAAACAATATTTTCACATACAGTAAAGGCACATGGTTCTGAGATTCATTCATTCTGAAATGAGTTCCAAATTAATTTTTGGTAGCAAAGACGGCTGGGTATAGAGGTAGGTACTTATCACCACTTGGTTGCGTGGTTAAAGGTCGTGGAAACCTCTGTCTTCTACTCCTTCAGGGGCTTTCATGGCCAGTGCGAATATTTGAATCAGTTTATCGTCGAAAGTTGGTTTTCCCCGAACTCAGTGAGGGATCACACCTCTATCGCCTCAAGGGCAGTGTCCTGGAGCGTGACACATTTGGCCGGGGATACAGATGGGGAGGAGGACCAGTACCTACCCAGACGGCCGCACCTGCTATGCTCAATAGGGGCCTTGTAGAGGATGGGAAGACTGTAATGTATAGGAAAGAAAGAAAGAAATAAAGAAAGAAAGAAATAAAGAAAGAAAGAAAGGAAGAAAGAAAGAAAGAATGAAGCGGCCGTGGCGTTAAGTTATGTATCATCCCGGCATTTGCCTGGGGGAGAAGTTGAAACCACGGAAAACCACTTCGAAGATGGCTGAGGTGGGAATCGAACTCCCCCTACTCAGTTGTTCTCCTGAAGCTGAGTGGACCCCATTCCAGTCCTTGTACCACTTTTCAAATTTCGTGGAATAGCCCGTAATCGAACCCAGGGCTCCGGGACTGGCAGCTAATCACAATAACCACTATACTACAGTGGGTCACCTGTGCAAGATATCGCATGTTATTATTATTATTGTTCTTATTATTATTATTATTATTATTATTATTATTATTATTATTATTATTATTATTATTATTATTATTATTATTATTATTATTATTATTATTATTATTGTAGTAGTAGTAGTAGTAGTTGGTGGTGGTGGTGGTGGTGTTTTTGTACGGTTTCGTTCATCAAGAATGAAGAAATGGACGAGTAAAGTATATAGCCTAGTAAACTTACAGTACTATTATTCACAATTAACGAAAAACTTCCAAGTTAATTTTTTCTATGATTTAATAATTACCCGCGATGCCTTTAGGATATTGAGGCCCATTGAGTGCTAAGACTACAGCTGCCCAGCCAGATGGCCTGCAGATATTGGAGGGCACGTGGTCAGCAAAGTGACATTCTCTGCCATATTACTTAGCCAGTGCCTCTACTTTGTTGGTTTTGGTAGGCTGGGTAAATTTCGTTCCAGTATCCGGTCCAAAATTAAAATCCTGAACTGCTAGAAATAGAATCCTGGATTTCCGGCTAGGAGGTAGGCACGCTACTCCTTCATTATACGGTTGGCCGATTTATTCATTGACACATGTTTTATATACTTTGTTTCTCCACCGAGTGAGTCGCCTGCATGGTATGGCTTGCTTTCAGGTTGCGGTGAGTTCGAATCCTACTTTCAGTGGCATTGAATATATCTGTTCTTGTCCAATATAGCACTATGCAATTGCAGGGACTGTAATTTTACTGAGGCCTCGGCCACAGTCCTCCTAGTCCTAAACCTCACTAATCTTAGCATTGTGGAAAACCTATCGGTGATATTGCGACCTTAAATCAGTTTCGATACAGCACTCTTTCAAGGTAGCTTCAGTGAACATTAAATTAAATAATGAGTATTCTGCTAGACAATTTTTTTTCACCAATATTCGAGTATCGAATCTAACGAATTAACTAGAGCTTTTTATTTTCCTTTCGCATCATTTTCAAGTCATATTCGTAAGGACAGGATACATTTTGGCAATGGATTTATAATGCAAGCAAAATAAATGAGCAGCCTTTATGATATGGAACAGACGCTACTTTCAAAAGAATATGCTAACATATTCTACATTACAAAAGATTATACATGTATGTTCCTGTCTCGTTCTTGCCGGTTCTTTGCCTCGCTTTTACGCCATGCCATGCAGTAATGTACATTTTATGGGCAAATTAACTATTTGCTATTGTTACCGTTAGCTTTTGTACTGTGCAACTTTGGTTGCAGGGGTAGAGTGAACAGGGGTGGGGGTTAGCCCTCGAGGTAATTAAACCGGAACGTGATGCACAGAATGGAGAGGATGGCGACGAAGGAGGAGAAGAAATGAAACGAAAAGAAAGAATGGTTAAAGGAGGATTATGAGCTGTGATTTCATTAGCAGCAGTACAATAAAAAAAGAGTAAAATATTACGCTAAATATAATACGGCATTATCTCATTAGTGACCAACCATTCCTCAGGAATGAAATCCTCTAAATTACACCAAAATTATTTGAATTTTTGCTAAGCCTGCATCTTTAAAATGTCTCTTTTAACTTCGTTTTCTCTTTCATTCTACCCCTCCTCGTTTCTTCAACCACGCCCCAAACTCAGTCCCATTTTCCCCTTTTCTTAATGTCGCAACTAACTTATGTATTTTTATCCCACTCAGCCACTTAATCTTTCAGTCGGACGATTATAAAATAGCATGCAAAGGCTGTAAGGAACAAAAAAATATACATGTCTCCATAACATTTGCGTGGAATGGACGCCATAAAATGTAAACTTTTATTGTAGTTTCTAGTCTTAACTCTTCCTGCAAGAAAAAGAAATTGCATATTATTAGCTGCTGCATGAATATAACAGCTTTATGACAGCTTTCCTCCATTTATTGCATTAATTATCCTTAAGATAAACATAACAAGTTGATATAAGAAGTATTTTGATAATATTTTGATAACTTGGAGTGCTGCGTGGTTAATAAGCACAAAATTAATTGAATATTATTTATACGGAAGTACTTTAGAAAACCTTACGATGTTCATACTCAAGTAAGTAGTACGGAGTTGGTTGAGTAAGTCTCTGGTATTGTTGTCGTGATTTCTGTTTAAGGGACAAAATTGTGAAATTATCTCCCCCATCTTTTATCAAGTAAGTTCTCGTTCGATGATATCTATGTAAACTCTGTACCTCGTGTGTGGTGGTCAGGAAATTCTATTTGCGTCATATAGAGAAGAGGAAATAAAAAAGGTGTGGCAATATAGCGCCAGAAATGTGTAACTACAGAATTGTGCGACTTTTACTACCGTTAGTGCAATCCGATACTCACAACACTGTTACGCTGATTACCTTTGCAGCACCTGCTGAAACACTTTTCACGTATCACAAGAAATGGTACTTTTTGGATAAAATCCATCTTTTTCAGTACAATTCTCTTTTATTCCTTTTCCAGAATAACATCATCTAAATGGAATGGTACATGTTTCGTTCTCGTAGAGACAACTTCAGCCATAGTTGAAAGACAAAAATGGAACAAGGATACATAAAGTACACGTTAAAATCCTAATGACTTATTCTGTCCATATGCCGATTAAAAAGCTTTAAACGTTGTCACACTTGTTATGTGTGCAATTTAAATTTAAAAAGTGTAGAATTGCTCACAAAGTATAGTATTTGACATACATCACTAATTTGTAAAATTTTAGGCAGAACTCTTGTTGTTGAAGAGCCTCCGTGGCTCAGACGGCAGCACGTCGGCCGCTCACCGCTGGATACCGTGGTTCAAATCCCGGTCACTCCATGTGAGAATTGTACTGGACAAAGCGGAGGCGGGACACGTTTTTCTCCGGGTACTTCGGTTTTCTCTGTCATCTTTCATTCCAGCAACACTCTCCATTCTCATTTCATAGCATCTATCAGTCTTTAATATATCACTTTGGGAGTGGCGACCCCATCGTACTAACAGCCTATATCTGCTTCATTCATTACATCCCTGACCCGATCAATGACTGGAAAACAGGTTGTAGGTTTTCATTTTCTTGTTGTTGGATTGTACCAAGCTGTAACTTAGTTAATATCTTGATGTGATTAATCTTGACGGGGATGTTGAAGTTCCTTTTTCTTTTTTTACTGAAGGCTGATTCTATTTAATTGTGACACATAAGAGGAACTTCTTTGAAACATGTATAGAGATGGAATACCGGGCCTGTTTCCACAAGATGTAAGGAAGGGAGGAGTGTCTTTGGTGGCCTTGTGTTATTATGATCAGCCCATGTGCTGTCTTGAACTGAGCTGAACTGTGTACTATGTTATGGGGCAAATGAAGCAATACACTCTCATTAAAATGTAGAGAATGCGTAGGGCCTATTCTTTATTGGTGTTGGTACCCGATGTGGATTTGGTGCAGTTTTACGGTCGGATGACATTCCTGACGCCAAGAAAACGTACAGGGATGCATGTTTTTGTGGTAGTTCGTTGGCAGCAGATGAAAAGAAGAGTATTACGAGAAACACAATTACCCAATCCCCGAGCGAGATGAATTCATCATACGCAGTTACAATCCTCGGCCCGGCCAGGAATCAAACTCATGGACCTCTGTACTCATGCAGTTACATTTAATGGCCCATTAAAGAAGAGGGGATTTTTTTTACTACGACGACTCCTTGCCGGAAATGACAAGTAACCTTTCTTCGAAGTAGAGTGCCCATTAGTGAAGTGATCTAACTATTGGATCATGAAAATTCTACGATACATACATATTTCTAAGGCCTGCAGTCCGTTCAGTGACGAAACCTTTCATGGCCATCCTTCGAGATCGTAAAGCAGCACAGGTAACACATAAAAATCCACGACTCGCCAGTTAGTTTCGAATCTAAGGTCACGATTTTATTCCTCAAACATATTTCCTGCGATACCGATTCTTATTTCTATATATCGATCCCATTCCTGTGTTAATCAACATCCTGGGTACTTGAAAACTGACACCTTTGCTATGGTAACAGCATTTGTAATTTCATTATTATTATTATTATTATTATTATTATTATTATTATTATTATTATTATTATTATTATTATTATTATTATGCCCTAATTAGGAGCTCGATTGAACCAGCTTAGCTGATGTGTTGGCCTTCTTCTCCTCCCAAAATCTCTTTATCCTTTCGCTGAGCTCCTTCCTTCGTTTTTCTGTCCAAGTTATAGTGGCTCTGGTGTGGGGTTTGTCTTCAAACTGGTGATTGTCGATTTTAGTTCTGAATTTGCATCTGTCCTCTATATTGTCTTACGAGATGTTGATTTCCTGGAGATCTGTTTCAATTTCACAAAGCCAGCTGTTCTTGGTTTTAGATGAAAGGGCCAGGTTCAGAATTCATTTAGTTAGCCTGTTACTGTTCATTCTGATAATGTGTCCATAAAATTTCAATCGTCTTTTCCGACAAGTGTGAGATACTTTTGTCAGAATGACAGTATATTTCCTTTAATGATTTTTCCTCCTTATTCCCTCAATACAAACTAGGCCAAAAATTCTTCTTGAAATGTTCCTTTCCTGTTTCTCTATGTCTTTGTTTAGAGACTCACGAACCAATGATTAAGGTTTATGAAGCATATAACGCTACAGGATTGGTTACTTTATTATAGTGTCTAATTTTTGCTTTCCGAGATATTGATTTTCTATTGTACCTGCTCCAAGTGAACCTGTAAGCATTCTGTTATTTGAAAATTCTATCTTTATTTGCCTCGCGGTTTAAACAAGAAGGCTGAACAATTTCTCCCAAATATTTGAATTGGTTCATCTGAAAGATTTTGCCGAATTTAAGTATCGTGAAGCTCTTTCTATGTATTGAGTTATGTCATACCTCATTTGAAGTCCTATTTTAATGCCAATTTAATGTAATTTTTCAATGAAATGAATTGCTTCCTGCCCGTTATTGGAAAGGATTTCTATGTCATCCGCAAAGGCCAGACAGTGCAAGTGAATTCTATATTTAAGTAGTCTGCCAAGGGTTATTCATTTAATTTCCTTTTCTCAGGTCCTGATTACTTCCTCAAGTACGAGATTGAACACTAACACAGATAATCCGTCTCCTTGATGGACCCCGGTGTTTATAGTAAATGGCTCAGATATTTCGCCTAGGAATTTAACTTTTGAAGTAATGCCAGTTAATATTTGTCTGATCAATATCCTTGTTTTTCAATACACTTGAAATTCTCCTAGAGTACTGAAAAGTGTTTGACGGTTCTATAGAGTCATATGCTTTTTTGAAATCTAATGACAGTTTGTGTGGTTTTGCGCATTTGTACCAAGCTGTAACTTAGTTAAAATCTTGATGTGATTAATCTTGACGGGGATGTTGAAGTTCCTTTTTCTTTTTTTACTGAAGGCTTCTTCTATTTAATTGTGTATAGAGATGGATGTTTTAAGATTAAGGATTTGTTCTGTAAAATATCTTACTTCTCTGAAACCTGCCTGTTATTCACCAATTAGATAGTCTGTTTGTTTCTCAAGTCTAGTGAGCAGGGCTTTGGAAAAGGTTTTTGTAAGAAGCTGGTATGAAGCTAATTCCTCTACAGTTGTTGATGTTGGTTTCGTCCCCTTTCTTGTGTAGTGGATAGATTAGCGCACATTTCCAATCTTCAGGGATTTCTTCAGTGGACCCAGATGTTTTGAAGAATCGAGTGGATTTTCCGGTCTACGCTCTCACCTCTTATCTTCAGCATTTCGGCGATTACGCCATCTCCCCCTGGGGCTTTGTTATTTTGGAGACCATGGATTAATTCTTTGACTTATTCCAACGTTGGGGTATCTGAATCTTGATTATATGATTATGATGATGATGATGATGATTATTATTATTATTATTATTATTATTATTATTATTATTATTATTATTATTATTATTATTATTATTATTATTATTATTATTATTATTATTATTATTATTATTCGAATAGTCTTCGAAATCTTAATTTTTATATAATACTCACTGCACCCATATCCAAGTTCCAAGGTATTACTAGTAGACTGCATGCTTTCAGCACATTCTGGTATTAAAATCAAGTCATCGGCAAAGGCCAAATCCAACAAAGAATTGTATCATAGAACAGGTGTGCCTGAACTGATGAGAAGGAGAAGGTTGCAGTTCTATGGACACTTGTTGAGGTTGACAATAATACACTAACGAAGATAATCTTATCTTTAAATCACTAGAAAACTAGTCTAATTATAATCGACTTTGTCTCCCTCTACTTCTCCTACCCTCAGTGGCCTAATCCATCTTCTCCTAGGTAATTTACCTCCTCCATTCACCTCACATAACCTCCCCGTCGAAACCGGTATATATTCGTTCCGTTTCATCTATCGAGTTCATTTTTAACCTAGCTTTATCTTCTCATTACGAGTTCCCTCCTGCCGTTATTCCCACTTTTACCAGCAATCATTCTCGCTACTTTCATGACTGTTACTTCTGATATGTGAATAAGATACTCTGGATTCACCCTGAATTCACTCCCGTACAGCAACGTCGGTCTGAAGACTGTCTGGTGTAAAGATAGTTTCACCCTGGAGCTGATTTCTAGAATACTGTTGATCTGCAAGGTTTTGCTGCACTTTGAAAAAATTTCACTTACTATACCAACATCTTAGGAGAATAAAGTTCCTAAATATTTGAAATCATTTACCTGTTCGGGTTTTGTATTCCCGACCTGACACTCAGACCTCTGGGATTCTTCCCTATTGGTATCACTTTAATCTTCGAAATGTTAATTCTCATGGCATATTCACTGCACCTATTTTCAAGTTCCAAGATATTGGATTGAATGCATAGTCTTCTATTAAAACCAAGTCATCGGCATAGGTCAATCTACTTGCTAGGGGAGGCCCGGCAAATTTGGCAGTAATTTTAACATTTGGACTGGTTTTACAATTACGAAGTGTATTTACGTAATGCATACATTGGGTACTTGCTTTCAGACATTTTCTCATAAGAATGTAAATGTTAAAACAATAGCTAAATACAAGAAATGACTCGTATGTTAATCATAATTAACCACAACACACTTGTGTTAATAGGCAACGCATTAGGATAATTTGGCAAAAGCACTCGTCAAATTTGGCAATTGTGTTATTATTTTAAACTCACAGCTTTTAACTTAAAAACTTTCAGACATTCTGTAATATTTATGTTTAGTCACTTGTTCTTGTACTAATATATTCCATTTAAAATTCTGTTAGTATCGCTTCTGTCCTTGGCAAATCTGATGATACCGATCCAGACACCTGAATCCAGGATTCGCCATTACGATCCTCTTCGAATAACTCATCACACGTTTTACAGATATTTCTACTTGACGACCTGCTTTGTGTTATGTAAACGTTGCGTCTGCCGTTTAGGCTGGCCTTCGTCTGATTCCGTATCATTTTATCATCATTATAATCATCATAATAGTCATCTTCATTTAGGTCTGAGCTGGTAAAATTTTAAGCAAAACTGTCAAACACCCGAGCTCTCGGCGCTGTTTTACGTCTTCGGTACTCAGTTGGAAACTGCTGTGACAATCGCATGTTGCCTCCTGACTGTTGCACTTCGTCCATGCCGTGAACTACTCCAGGATGGTACACGTCCTCGGAAAGCGCATTCCTGGTCAAAGGATGAATTTCTGTTGTTCGGAATCCACTGCAGTTATTCCTCATGGACATACTTACTCAATACACCTCAAATATGGGGAGGAAATATCTCCACGTTGATTTAGTTCCATTTCCTTTGCAGAGGTCTTTCGCCTTGACTGCGGTTACATCAGCGATTGTAACACATCTATAGTATGCGCTGTGGTGCATAAGAGACTGGAAATAATAGTATTCGTAATCATGGAACACACCGGCAGCAAGTGTGTCATGCCATTAACAAAAGACACTGTAGTACCGGAGTTGTTTTTAATTTCCAGTGTTACTAGCAGTCAATATCATTTTGAAGACTGAACATCTGTATGTAAGGTAAGATAAAACGTTTATATATAAATAGTGTTTGAAATGAATAAGATCTCAACTGAATCACTCCTTACCACTTTATGGCTGCCAATAGATTATTCGTGTAAACTATAAACAACAAATGTGAAGGATTATTACAACGTTGTCTGAGCCAGAATCGAACCTGCCAATACGGGCTCAGAAGCCTCTACCGTCTGACCTACTCAGCCCGTCCCCAGTTGTCGACATAAACGCGTTATACTATTATTATTATTATTATTATTATTATTATTATTATTATTATTATTATTATTATTACGTCACAGAAATACGAATGTACGCCCAGATTGTGATGGCAGTTTGTTTTAGAAGCGGTCGCGCCTCATTGTAACTTAAGTCTACTTGGGCACTGTGATGTGATGTGATGTGTGTACTGTAATAACAGCAGATACTAATGAGGAGAGCACACAGTTTGCCATGCATCCTCGAGTTTTCTCCTTTGAAGGGTAGGTGCTCCTGTTAATTGGTCCCCAACCCCCACCCCCTCTTTCCACCCCATGTTGAGTGCCCATTCACTAGTGTGAGTGGTTCCACTTGGCCGACACGATTGTTCCACCAGAGGATTGCACACTTCATGGAACTGCACAATAACTACATAGCACAGGCGCAGTTTGTGCTTATGTTCCACTCGTTATATGCAATTGACTCTCCACTTTTCGCTATGTAACTTCTTATAGTTCGCACACATAACCCAGCAAAAGAGAAAACAATATAATACTTGATATTTTATTCTGGGAATAGTTTCTCTCTAGCTTCTTGCTTTTCAGATAATTATTGGGGTCTGACGCAATCGAGCCCATGGATGGTCTAGTAAACCCTCTCACGTATTGTTTTATTTTGAAGAACTAACTGATGATTGAGATACAAGAATGACATTCCTTCACCAGAAAACGCACCACTCTTTCTCATTTAAAGCTGACAAGTAAAGACGTTCTCAATAACTCTCTGTAAACATCTTATACTGTAGGTATACCATAAATCTCATACGAAACAGTTACTCAGCCCTTCGTACTAAAAATGCACTTCCGTAACAGGTGCGTTGACTTACTGACGGATAGGCAACGACGATTTGCATTCCCACCTATTAATTTTCACTTATTACTGAATTTTCTTCTTCTTCTTCTTCTTCTTCTTCTTCTTCTTCAAGTGCAATGTCCTCGCAGAACGTTGGTGATCTGTATCATGATCTGCTGATTGATGATAGCTGTTCTGAATAGAGAAAGCTTCGGTCCTCAAACCACTGGCTCATGTTGCCGAGCCAAGGTGTTCTATTTCGTGCCGGACCACGTTTACCATCAATTTTCACAATAAGTATTTACTGCTCCGCATCATATGACCAAAGTGTTCTAGCTTTCTTCTCTTGATAGTAGTGACAATTTCTGGTTCTTTGTTCATACGGAGCAAAACTTATATATTTGTCAATTTAGCTTGTTCAGTATATCTTCAACATCCTTCGGTACGTCCACATTTCAAAGCTAATGCTGAGTCAGAAATCGTGGCACTCCATGATCATGCTATTGATTCATTAAAGACCTCAAAAGGGAGCTGTTTGCATCGGAACAAAACATTTGGGTTAATAATCAATGAGCACATCCCAAAAGAATTTTTTTCTTTCGAAAAAAATCAATGAGAGTGTTACTGAAATGTCGTATGGCTGAAATATCGTATGGCGCTTGGTCACTAATAGGTTGGAATGAAATCTTACTGAAGCGAGTAAGAAGTATACTCTAGTCTGCACAACAGTTCTGTCATGAGATCTGCATACACACAAGGGGTACTGCCTATTAGAGCCCCTAGAAATTATGTTACACTTCCTACATTACGGAAGAACGGGCTTGACGACACGTTTTACCAGTCAAACTAATTTGCATTCTAACCTATTACTGCCTAAACATCGGGGCTCTAGGTATTATTAATTGGGGAGACAGTGGGTTTGAACCCCGCTGTCTGTAGCACTGAATATAGTTGTCCGTGGTTTTCCATTTTCACTCCAGGAAATTGCTAGAGTTGTCACTTAACACGTGGGGCGCCGCAGCGGACACCGGTGACTATTTCTAGATATCCTGCTAGGCCTCGGCGGACACGGATGTCCACTTTCAAAGGTAAAAATAAAGTTTCGGTCCACGTAGCAAAATTAAAAAACTAAATTTGCGCCCAACGGTTAATTATCGTCACGGTCGCTTCCCCTTCACTCTCAGCCCTTTCCTATTCTGACGTCGCCATAATACCCACCTGTGTCTGTGCGAATCAAAGCTAATTGTACAAAAAGTTATAATTGTTGAAAAATGTCTGGTTGGCTCGGAGCAGTAAGCTGATGATGTACAATGACCTTCTTTAAACAATGTACAAATGTTTTGACACTTCTGTTTTAAAATTTCATGAAAAATTAAACTCAAAATAAGATTTTGACAACACGAACGAAACTTTACTCTCTAAATCCCTAAATTACTAAAATTAAAACAAGCATCATCATCATCATCATCAGCAAAACTTTCAGTATAATTTTTTATCTGAACTGTAGGGTTTTAATACTTCTGTGCATAACACTGTTCACATTCCGATACGTAAAAAGACAGCAGGCTGTCCTGGTTTCATAACTGATCATCCTACAAAGTCTCACTGCATTGAGTCTGGCCTAACCCAAAAAACAGGGTGTAACAAATACGTACTGCCAACTCTCAGGACATATTCATCACCTGTAAAATTCATCAAAAGTATATTATATGGACATAGGTCCGGAAATTCGTTATTTCCATGTTAGAAATCATTTTCAACAACTCTACATAGTACTGTGTAATAAAAGGAAACACAGGAACAGAACGTAGCAGCATACTACATGAAACTTTTCCTTACATGAAATGTTCAGAATTCAATGAGGGACAAATGGTCTTTTCCTTAAGCAAATGATCTGCTTTTGCAACACTTGTTTTGAAGCATCTTAAAGATCAGCTTGAGCCACATTTTCTTGCGACGACATGCTCGTCATCCATTTTATGCATTGACATTCCACGCTGGACGTCGAGCAAACAGCCGTGCGGTTCTGAGCCTCCGGTACACAGTTTGCCGGGAAACGTCAACCCCTGAGATGGCTGCAACCTCCGCCGACAATTGTCTTGCAGGTGCACTCCGATTTCGTCGGGCGGTTAAAGCAAGATATCGGTCCTGCTGTTGGGTGGTTAACTTTGGTCGATCTGATACTGGGCTACGACTAATATATCCTGTGCCTCGAAATCGTCTCCAAAGCTTGGAAATGACACTTTGTGACACATTGAAGGATACGGCGACTTCGGTCTGTGTCTGGCCTGCTTGCAGGCGACCGAGTGTTCTACCCTGCAAAACGGGGTTCAAATGGCGTCGTTGTGCCTTTATGTTGTCACGTTCACCACGACGCTACGCTCCTCACACTATAACAAGGCAAACACGAGTGAGGGAATATGGGGCGCAGGCACTGGCTGTGTTTACCTTGCGGTTACGCCGCTAGTCAAAGCAGGGAACACTTCTTTCCTATACAGAGCGAACACGTAAGGTTGGTATACGCATATATCGTGCGATTTGCGGTCCATTTTCTGTTGCTCTGCTTACTCGTAACTTACGCTTAACTTCTGAGCACTAGTGTAGAAGACGCTGTTAAAATTCAAGGTAGAGCCCAATACCTGGAAATTATTGCATGGACATCGTTATAAAAAGTGATTGCGTGATGTCTTGGAAACGGCTCGTTCCCAGACCTACAGTATGTTTATTAAAACTATTCTGCTCATTTCACTGTCCCAAACTCAAACTTTTGAAACAACCTGTATAATTCCCTAAAACTTCAGTCCTTGTGTCAGTAATAATGCTAAAACAAATATGACTGCCTATAGTGCGAAGTTTGTTCGGTAATTGAGTGTTCAGCCTTTTTACTTCCCATGCTGTATTATTTTCAGCATAATTTCAATTCAGTGTAGAACTACGTTTCACAAACTACCGAAATATTGTTTTAGAAGTGGTGTGAAGCAATAAAACGAAACCAATGAACTATAATAAAAACGAGAACACTGTCGTCCGTTTTAATACTGTAAAACGATATAAAACACCACAAATTGACGTCATAATTATAAAAGTCACTTGATTATAGTTCTTCTTCCTGGTTTTCCCAATTATTTGGCATTGACTCTTTGTGTGAATGTAGCCCCGTTTTTCGGCCAGATGCTCTTCCTGAGTCAGTCATATGTGTTTATCATTGCATGATTGTACTGTGATGCTTTTATGAAAATGAAGACGTGCATTAAGACGAACATGCTCAGCCAGCCTACATGCTAGAGGAATTAATATGACGAAGTTAAAATCGCCGACCCGGCTGGGATTCGAATCCGGGACCCTCTGAACCGGAGACTACGGAAATTATCATTGAGTAAAGGAGGAGGACTCTGCTGATTTTAGTTCAATGTACTTTTTTATTCTTTGAAGGGAGCAATACAGCCTACACGAGATACAAGGCAATATTAGACTATATAATTACAATATGAGCACAGTAATCAATGGTGATAATATCTTAATCAAATACATTAATTGACAGACATGTTAAATTTTAAGATAACTTATATTAACTTCATATTTACCAAATAGCCTACCTTTTTGTCTCAACGTTCATTTTTGGTGCGTTCTTTACATCTCAAGTACAGGTTTTAATTTTAGTTCATTGGATTCTTTTTTTGCTTCATACCACTTTTAAAAATTATTATTATTTCGGTAGTTTGGTGCAAGTTTTTACAAATTGAGAATAATTATATTTAATGCATATTTGGTATATCTTCTGGCATGAATGTGCATTCTATTAGACTTTGTTGTATTGCAGTTATGAATATCAGAATTACTGGTTAATTTAAAGTTGATGTAAGTTCTACCAATGTAACACTTCCAAACGAGAAGTATAGTATAGTGTTCTATTTTATGGTATGATTAATTCTGAGTATCATTAAACATAGTATTAGTATTAGTTAAATATTAAAATTAGTTTATGAATATCGGCATTTTCACATCCGAGGTGTCAGTAGTACAGCCTCAAGGTTTTGACACTCTAAACATTTATCTGATAGGATATTCCGATTACTGTGATTAATATTGCGGCGTAGGCCTATACTTGCCAACCATCAGTGTACAAGTGAATGGTACGGAAGGGTTGAAGAGCATTTTCACCATTTGTCGGTGACCTGACTGTACTTATATTATGAATGCCAATTCATAACTGGAAACACGGTACGGGAGGTACAGTGACCAGTGGAGGGATGAAAACAGGGGAGTTTTACTATATTAATAATGGCCTTCTTTCATGGCATTAAACACGTGTTGCATGTGTTAATAATGTGCATATATCGTTGCCTAGCCACCCCATTCCCTACATGACAATACTGCACCATACCGCGCTATTCACTCTATTACCGAATCAACGATGAATATATTTTTTGGATCGGATTTGAGGGAGACTTTCTGGCTCAGGATGCAGCTTTCCAACTACCTAATTATTATGTTCACCCTCACACACATTAGTCCTGTTTCAGGAAGAATCAAGCAATGACTATTTTTTAGCAGTTCTTCAACGGTGAATTATTTTACAAAGCCATTTGAATTTTTCCTTTAGTGCATAGTCCTGTTTCCGTGGATGGGGGCATTGAATACATCCAGAGTAAATACTTTCAGTGGACTAAAATGATGATACCCTAAAGGCTTATTATTACAAGTAATCATGTTCATGGTCAGTGTTGACTAATAACTTGAGAAAATATGTATAGTTAAACCACCAAATCAATACACATATTACAACCTAAAATGATTATTAATGGAATAAATGTGCACATGTTTCAGTTTTTCACAAACACACAAATAAGATTGAAATCACAACATAAATGCACTTAAATGAAATATATTTCCAACTAGAGACAATTCAAAAGAAAATATTTTGTTATTAATATTTTGTTTTGAATTGACTCAATTATGAACACTGCTATCATTTCCTTCAAGTGCATTTATGTTGTGATTTTAATCTTATTTCTTGTGTTTGTGCTGATGTTGGCTCGATGAGCTGAAACATATTCACATTTATCCCATTAATATTTTTTGTACATTGTAATATGTGTATTGATTTGCTGGTTTAACGATCTGTTTTTCCTCAAACGCTACTTTCATATTTAGAGCACGTGTTGTCCTCCACGAAGACCTTACCTGAATCTGGCAATGCTCCCACTTATTTCTGTCAAACTTTTCACTTTATATGCTTTTGGGCTATGTGGAATTAGTCATCAATGCAAACTCCTGGTCTCATACCGAGGTAATTCATCTATTTTCAGGTACCCCAAATGGAGGTGAGCTGCATGCACCATTTTAACCACATAACAGCCCTCCTACCATTCTTAAAAACCAATCTTGATAGCTGCAGTCGTTTAAGTGCGGCCAGTATCCAGTAATCGGGAGATAGTGGGTTCGAGCCCTACTGTCGGAAGCCCTGAAGATGGTTTTCCGTGGTTTCCCATTTTCACACCAGGCAAATACCGGGGCTGCACGTTAATTAAGGCCACGGCCGCTTCCTTCCAATTCCTAGGTCATTTCTATACCAACGTCGCCATAAGACCTATCTGTGTCGGTGCGACGTAAAGCAAATAGCAAAATAATGTTCTTAAATTTCTGGCAGTACCAGGAATCGAATCCGGGCCCCCGAGGACGGCAACTAATAACACTAACCGTTACACTACGGAGTTTGACAGAGTTATCAATGACCCGAAGCCATTGTAACCATGCCAATCAGCGTTCGTCTCTGTGTACCATGTCAGTAGCGTCATCTACTCACTGTGCTCTTTCTTCCTGTAAGACTTTTGGGAAATGTTCGTGTCCCATTCTACTGCTCGGTCCAGACTTAACATCCTTGAACTGGCCGGAAAATGTATCCTTGATTTTATGCTTTCCTTTGTAGTGGATAAAATAAACGACTGCGACTTTTATTCCCAGTTGATCTGTCGTAGTCAAAACTTGTTCTTTTCCGACCCGAACGGTATTAGGATTGCGAGTCCGAGAACATTCTTCTCCTACAAACCGCGAAAGTGACCGCGTGGTTAGGTTCACGTAGCTATCAGCTTGCATTTGGGAGATAGTGGGTTCGAACCCCACTGTCGACAAACCTGAAGATGGTTTTCCATGGTTTCCAATTTTCACATCAGGCACATGCTGGGACTGTGCCTTAATTAGGGCCACGGCCGCTTCCTTCCAACTCCTAGTCCTTTCCTATCCTATCGTCGCCGTAAGACCTATTTGTGTCGTTGTAATGTGAAGCCACTAGCAAAAATGTTCATTTCGTGAACGTGTGTAATTCTTCCTTGTTTAATTTTATGATAAATATTATCTGTTGTCAACAACATACACATTAGATCCTCGCGTGACACCTCTATCTTGCCTACTGACAGATGCCTCCGGCCTTCCGCGAGCGGTGCACTATAACCACCAGCAACTAGAATCGTGCGGGTTCACCTCGCTGCTTGCAACTGGCGCGGTTTACGCGACAAAGCGAGAAGCGGGAAGCGGTGCACTATGGACGTACCCTAAGTCAAGAAAGCAAGTGACGACCATGTAGAGCGCTGCGCTGGCCTTCTTAGCCCACCTTGGCAGGTTCGATGTCGGTCGGTCGCTTGCTTTCTTGACTTAAGGTACGTCCATAGTGCACCGCTTCCCGCTTCTCGCTTTGTCGCGTAAACTGCGCCAGTTGCAAGCAGCGAGGTGAACCCGCGCGATTCTAGCTGGTGGTGGTTATAGTGCACCGCTCGCGGAGGGCCGGAAGCATCTGTCAGTAGAAAAGATAGAGGTGTCACGCGAGGATCTAATGTGTATGTTGTTGACAACAGATATTATTTATCATAAAATTAAACAAGAAAGAATTAAAAACGTCCACGAAATGAACATTTTTTTTGCTAGTGGCTTTACGTTACACCGACACAAATAGGTCTTATGGCGACGATGGGATAGGAAAGGCCTAGGAGTTGGAAGGAAGCCGCCGTAGCCTTAATTAAGGATGCAAGCTCACAGCCGTGCGCCCCTAACCGCACGGCCAACTCGCGCAGTACGAAATGAACAGAACTCGCCTAAAGTAGGGGAATAACGTACTTTGTTACCTCAACTGAAAGCTCACCCCGAGAAATTTTACGAATATTTCCGAATGGATGAACAGACTACATCTTGAACAAAATCGAATACCGGATAAGAAAATGATGGTGTAACTTTCACCAACAGAAAATTCTTCCAGAAGAACGTCTTACGGTAACTTTGAGGAAAGTAGTTTTGAATTATTAGTTTTGATTGTTTTATTTATACAAAAGGGGAAATGAGATGATGTGGTAATTTTGAACAGGATTTTATAACAATAGTTGGGCTATAAACATTTAATTACCGAGCTCGATAGCTGCAGTCGCTTAAGTGCGACCAGTATCCTGTATTCGGGAGATAGTGGGTTCGAACCCCACTGTCGGCAGCCCTGAAGATTGTTTTCCGTGGTTACCCCTTTTTACATCAGGCAAATGCTGGAGCTGTAGCTTAATTAAGGCCACGGCCGCTTCCTTCCCACTCCTAGACCTTTCCTGTCCCATTGTCGCCATAAGACCTATCTGTGTCGGTGCGACGTAAATCGTCTTATAAAACAAAATAAAAACATTTAATTTCAACGATAAATTAATGGCGGAAGCGTTAAAAGTACACTTTTTTCAAAACTAATTTTATTAGAGAATGAATACGAAGTAAATATTAATGAAAATGTTTAGCATTACACTTTTTTAACGTAACACAAATTCACCTAACAGTTGCACAATGTCTCAAATGCATCACCATGAAGTGCGGTCTGAACGGTCTGTTCATTTGAGTATGAAGTACCACCATGACTGGAATTAGGGTTGGGAATGTGTGGAATATCCTGGAAATTCGGATAAACGAACTCGTCAACTAATTGCTGAACTCTATTTCTGAGTTGCAGTTTCTAATGGTGCGGTATTTTGCTTACATAAGCCAAAACACTTCGAAAGAACAATGCATCATCATTGTCGTCATATCGGTCACATCTGCGTTCTTGTATGACGCGTTCCAACAAAGAAGCCTTTTTTTCTCAATCAGTATCATTTTCTGGTTATACTTTGAACTTAGTTCGTCTCACTTCCTTTTTCTTGGCAAGCCTATGGTTTCATCTTGCTGTGTTTCCTGAGCTGTGCGTTTTTCTCCACTTCCTGAATACTCTCCACACCCAGCTGCAGTGTGAGCAACCATTTCAGAATGCTCATTTTCCTGATGAGCTGGAGTTTTACTGTTTTTCAAGTTGCTCGATGTACTTCTTGGTGCCCACTAAAAACGTCAGTGATTTAGAATATGGCCATTTGGATTCTGGATGACCGGCAGCATCACCTGAATGACAGGGAGGGAACTTTCCCATTTCTATGGCGAATTGTTCTCTCAGATACTTCCACTTTTTCCGCAGAACCCCATCTGAGAAAACAAACATAATTATTAGTTTATCGATTGATTATTTACTTAGTTTTACACTGTTAATAACTCGCTGATCATCTGAAGTCCCGTTCAAAACTATTCAACTATTAGGAAATATCTGAAAACACATTACTGGGAAATGCAGTAATGTTTAGTGACTACTAATGTAGTTGTTTGATATAATAATGACGATTTAATTTTTGTTGATAATAATAATAATAATAATAATAATAATAATAATAATAATAATAATAATAATAATAATAAAAGTACTGTCTATTTCTCACTTACCGTCTTCAACACCCATTTCAGCAGCTCTTTCCTTCCATGCTTTGTCAACAACGTAGGCATGGGCTTGCAACCTTTTGTCCCAAATTACACTTTCCATAAATACTTTGGAGATTAAAATATTTTTATCCGCTTCTATTTTATAAAAGCAAGAGTGAGAACAACGTGCGCAGTCGGAAGATAAACAGCAGACTGACCGGGCGTGTTGGGCGGTAAGCGGTTCAAGCGGGGAAAAGAAATGATAATTATTTCCTGTTAAAGCGGGTAGAAGCGGTTTGAGCTGGTTAACGCAGGTAGGCGGGTGCACTATGGCCGCCCCAATCAGTTTTCACTATCTTTTCTTTCCCGCTCGCCCGCCGCGATAAAGCAGGAAGCGGGAAGCGGTGCACTATGTCCGTACCCTTACGCTGCCTGAACTGTCAACCATAGACCCCAAGTGTAAGCGTAAGAATTGTAGAGCATAGAAACCTCTACAAAAAAGTCCGAGATGGTATATACCTATTTCGAACCGGTTGCCCTCTAGAAGCGATTTTATACTATAGTCCGCGGTAAAGAAAAATAATTCCTATAGATTAAATAAATACTTCGATATTATTCTCGAACTCCTGATCGAAATAAAGTGTTTGACCTCCTCCACTATTTCATAAGGATTACTATAACGTTGTCAGGACATTATTTGCATGAATGGTTCAGAAGTTATGACCATTTTAGTCTTTAGTGGTAATTCGTTCCCTGTTGTCTGCTAGCAAGTTGCCTCTACCTCGCCGCTAGAGGTGCTAGTGTTGCTCCAGCTATCAAGTGGATGAACCTTCCCCTTATTAGAGCTTCGCGACTGTATATATTAGACTGTGGGTCTACCTCATGTTGCCTCGGTGTTCAGTTACATTAGGCGGGGATAATTTTAAAGCCGAGGGAAATATGATGCATCCTCTGATTTTCTCCTGATATGGATCCTTCAAATAACCGTACGTCTGCGAGGGTGTACGTCACTGGCTGCAGAGCACGAAGCCCGCAGGAAATAGTAACTTTCTCCATCATTTGAAGAGTAAGTGAAATTATGTACATAACAAAAACTATTTCAAATGAAGGGATGATTCACATATAGTCTACAGATTTTACATACAATCAATAGTGTAGGAGAAGACTGAAAAAAAAAAAAATCTTTTAAGGTCCTGTTATAAACTTTCAGTCTATTCAGTTATTTTTAAACGATATGCATATGAAAACCTGCTCCTGGATGAGCAGACTTTAAACATGAAGCTTGATGGAGATATAATCAATATTGTAAAAAAAGGGAAAAATATTCTGGTCTTCGTATAAACTCCCAGTCTATTAAGCACCGAGCTCGATAGCTGCACTCGCTTAGGTGCGGCCAGTATCCAGTATTCGGGAGATAGTAGGTTCGAACCCCACTGTCGGTAGCCCTGAAAATGGTTTTCCGTGGTTTCCTCACTTTCACACCAGGCAAATGCTGGGACTGTACCTTAATTAAGGCCACGGCCGCTTCCTTCCCACTCCTAGCTCTTTCCTGTCCCATCGTCGCCGTAAAACCTGTCTGTGTCGGTGCGACGTAAAACAGCTAGCAAAAAAAGTCTATTAAGTGATTTTTAAATGATATGTATATCAAAACCTGCGCTTGGATGAGTAGACTCTAAATATTAATTTTGGTGCGGATATAATGAATTGTATAAGAGAAAATCGAAGAAAGCTCTAATATTCTTCCTCTAAATACCCAGTCTATTGAGGGATTTTTACATGATATGCATATTGAAACCTGTTTCTGTATGAGAAGACTCCAAATATGAAGTTTTTGAAATATACTCAATAGTGTAAAACAAATTTGAGAAAAACTCGTCTGTTCTTTCTATAAACCCCCATCCTGTTCAGTGATATTAAATGATATGCATATCAAAACCTGCTCCTAGATATGAAGACTATAAACATGAATTTTGATCAAGATCTAAAAAGCTGTTTGCCCGTGATGGTGGAACAAACAGACAATCAGACAAAAAGACAGACACGAAAGCTCAAAACTACTGATACGATCCTGAATTGTCCTTAAATTGATAAATATATAAAAATTTGGCGAAATAAATTACATTGCAGACAACGGATCCCTGGAGTTTGATTTAAACGATTATTATTATTATTATTATTATTATTATTATTATTATTATTATTATTATTATTATTATTATTATTATTAATAATTATTATTTCTTCCGACAACACTTGCAGTCTTTCACAAGAACAAAGAGAACCATAACTGAAAGATATATTATTTCACAAATGCTTTTTAGTTCTTTAATGAAAACAGGGTAGATTCAAGGTTTATGTGAGTGTTATTATCTGGAGATGTTCCATAAATTGGTACATCGCGTTCGACAGATAGAAACATTTTAAAAGGTTTATTGACTAAGTCGATACTGAAAAGTATGGATTTCATTTTGACAAATTTAATTTGAATTAACTTTAGGCCTACAAAAATTTAAGAGGGAGAAATATATATAGGCCTATATAAGCATCTTCCGAAATATTCACCATATTTTCCACAATTTTCAAGTCCTACCTTCCGAAATATTATTTTAGGATCTGAAAACACTGTCAGAGTCACAAATGCTGCGGAGTAGGGCCAGAAAAATTAAGGCATTCCCCGAATGTCTAGTAGATGTGCACTCGAAAAATAGATATTCATTATTTCTCCTACTTACTGTATAGAAACCTCATTACCACTAGAATATACACGGGGGGGGGGGCGGGGAAGGCGTTTGTTGGCGACCAAAGGTCTCCTAGCTGAATTCGTTATTATTTCATCTTAATAGCGTCGAGCTCGTGAATTTGAATTTTGCTATCGGAGCTCCATTGGTAAACTCTTGTTATCCGACCCAGTGGTATCAGGCATTTTTTCGGAGGATCCGAACTGTTCTACTTCTTCCTCTGATTAGTGTTCAGAGCAAACGGTCGTCCAGTTTTACAGCCACTTTTAACTATAATATATAGCCTATACTATACCAACAGCATCAGCACTACCCCTAGTTGTTTAGTCCGTGGTACAAGATATGGATGGGTGAATACCGTAATACAGGAAATCACTTTCTAAGCAGTGAGAATGCGTGTGAATTCTTCATATCTTCTTAGTTAATACGAATAGGATGTTGATGTTATATTCGGATCAATATCCAGTTTATATCCTATACATAATTGCATTGCACATTTCCTTTGTTGAATTTTAATTCAACATATACCTAATATTACATCACAACAAAGCACATAAATATTCCTATATCATTTTTTCTAAATAGAACGAAATTAATCATGCAATAATTTTATATTAGTTTTCAATGGAAATATAAGCATTACATTATATTTAAAATTCATTGAATTCATTGAATTGAAATTTAAACTAAAAGAAAGAAAACACGATTCAATAGCAAATATATAAATTGGAAATATGTTCTATGGAATGCGCATTATACAGATAGTATCAAAATTATACGTACAGTACAACCTAGAGAGTGAATTGAAGACAATGATTCAAAGATAAACGTCCTGACAAATATAGATCGGGGAACGAACCGTTTCTGAGACTTAACTTAATCAGAATTATAACAGGCTCCAAATGTGATGTCAACAGTGTTCTGGATTTCTGCCGGCATTTGAAGCAGTTATCATGGTGGCTGTCAAGTTGGCAAGTCCGTATATGAAATAGATGTCGGCCATGTTTTGGTTAGGAAACGTGAAAGATGTCATGAAAACTGCTTCCTTTGCCTGTAGAAATTCGAGATATTTGTGATATCCAACATGGAGCATGGTAGATGGACCATAAAGCTCAACAACAATGTAACGTACTGGTGCAGGCTTCCACAAACGTTGTCAATCGACAAGCATTAAAAATTAGAAAAAATGCATGGTGAAGTGCTATGGTCTACAAAGTGACCACTGCTCGGCCCCAAGACCTGCAGATTGTGATGTGTCCTGTGGTCAGCACGATGAATCCTTTCGTCTGAAAAACTCTCGAACGTTGCCATGATTGGAAATAAGCTTACGTCATATTATCTCGGAAAAATGAAATGTCGTATGGCTTTTAGTGCCGGGATATCCCAGGACGGGTTTGGCTCGCCAGGTGCAGGTCTTTTCTATTTGATTCCCGTAGGCGACCTTCGCGTCGTGATGAGGATGAAATGATGATGAAGACAACACATACACCCAGCCCCCGTGCCGTTGGAATTAACCAATTAAGGTTAAAATCCCCGACCCGGCCGGGAATCGAACCCGGGACCCTCTGAACCGAAGGCCAGTACGCTGATCGTTCATCTAACGATTATCTCGGAAATGATTGGTTACTAGATCTGTATTTGGTAGTACCTTTCCCTAGTTTTATTCGTCTTAGCTCACCCCTGCAGTTTGCACCTCTATAATAATATATTAACTATAATATATATATATCGGGTGGGAAAAATAAAACTGGCCCGGGAAATCTTTAAAATAAAACTGACGCGGGATTGACCAGTGTTAAGGAACGTCACAGAAGATGCAGGAAATGGTCTCGTCTGAAGATATAAGAACTCAGGATCCAAAAGTCCACTTTACTCAGAAACCACCGGCAGAACTCAAAACGTGAAAGTTCGTCTGAACGCTTTAATGCATGCCCCACAGTAAATTTGTAGGGATGCAGTTTTTAATAATGTTTCGACACTACGATCTCTTAAATCCCACTTTCTCAGATAAAAGGTGCGGCGTTGAGATTTTGTCGGACTTCGTTCCAAGCTTTCCTTCACTCGACCAATGTTTTCGGGTGTTCGAACTCTTCTCGTATCGTTACGTTTTTTATTCGCTTCAGAGCCCGTTTCGCGCCATTTTGCCACTAAGTTTTTTTGCATTTCAGACTTTGCTGGCGGTTTTACCAAAACACTTCCAGTCTTAAACTTTTGCACAAACAGTTTCGAACGTGTTTCCCAGGAATAATGCGTCGCATAACACTCGGCAATGAACGCGCCATGTTTCATCGTGAGCACCACTTCTTGTTGTCACTAAACACCCTGATCCTCTCACTAACACGTAATGATACAGCGACGTACTCGAGAGATGTGCATGTGCAGACATGTGACAGCAAACGATTGGTGCATCGAAACTACGGTTTCCAGCATTTTACGTGATGGGAAGTTCTCTTATTAATTAACAAGTGGTCCTTTGACGATATGGTTCAGTATGTATAAAAGGTGGGTGGGTGGGTGGATTGGTTGGTTGGTTGGTATGCCAATGAAGTAAGGAACCGCCACAGAGTCTACTCGTTTCGAATAACACCATGGGATCTGCTGAAGGCTTATCATCCCCATCCGACGGACGAATCACCATCGCCAGAGTCATATATCATATGAATACTGAGGAGAGTTTTGGAATTGAACTGAAGCGTTTCGCATAAAATGTAACGATTAGAAATTGCAAACCTACTCTTCCAGCCAAAATCGTGGAAAATTTTCCCAGCAACGGAGCTCGAACCAGCTAACACTCGTGTGAAAACATAAAACCTTTACGCATTTCGGATCATGACCAACAGACGGGCTTATATACAGTATGTATGTGGGCCTGTGTGTATATAAGCTACGTCATTGCGAAGGATTAATTAAAATTACAAAATACGCAGTATGGGTGCAGTATCTGTAAGACTATCTCTCAGAAGATGGGTTCGAACTTCACTGTCAGCAAGTCTGCTTCTTTCCCCCTCGTTTCACATCAGATAAATACCCAAGTTGCACTTAAATTAAGACGTTCTCAGTGGTAACCTTTTTCTATCAAAATTTCTCTCAAAACCCGTGTCCGTGTGACAGTAAAGAGCAGAGAAGAAACGGTACGAGACCTTCTTAATAGCATCGAATTTGTGTACAAAAGTAAATTTAGATATTTCATTCCCTTCTCGGTTCACTAACAGACTGGAGTACCCGTATATGTTCGTATCCTCGGTTGAGTGGTCATTAACGTGGCTTTCGGTTCATAGGGCCATGGGTTCGAGTCACGGCTAGGCTGTGGATTTTAACCGCATTTCGTTCATTCCTCTCGCTTGGGAGCTCGGTGTTTGTGTACGTCTAACCAAATAATTTACATACAACATATCGCACTATAAATCTACAGCAGAAGTGCTCTCCACAGAGAGCTGGTGCTAAGAAATGCATCCAGCCGTTAAACTGGGCTAATCATACCAAGAGCCGTCCCCAAGTACTCGCGGAAAGGCCAGGAAATTATGTATTTTCTTACGCATTGTATTTAAAATATGTCAATAAAACAGATAATTAATGTACATTTTGTTTGCATGGAGGGGCTGCCTAACCAAGGCGGAAAAGGCGTGCTGTGTTAACCCGGAAGGAAGTGGATTCTATTCCACTTCCGGAGGTGTACATGGCCCTGAGGTTCAAACACTCTTCGCCAAAAATTAGTACCAGGTTAATTTCTGGGGACGAAGGTGGCCGGACATAGAGCTAACCACTCTATCCCACCGAATGCCGAGGTTGAAGATAGTGGAAGCATTTACCTTCCACTCCTCCAAGGGCCTTCGTGGCTTTTACGGAGATGACTTAATTGACTTGTTAGCTTTACATGTTAACTAAATTTTGTACTGTTTTCAGGTGCAATTTTTGTGAATGTGAATCGTTGAATTTTCTCATTATATTCCTTGTTCACCCATAGTTAACGTTATTGTTATTAATACATTTGTTTGGTGTTTATTTGACTCTAATCGCAGAACACTCAGTATTTAACAAGCATAAGCCAACAATGAGACACAGGAATATTAATGATAAAATTATTTTCTTTTTTTCAAATTTTGCTTTAGGTCGCACCGGCGCAGATAAATTTATGGTGACAATGGTATAGTAAAGGACTAGGAGTGGGAAGGAAGCGACTGTGCCCTTAATCAAGGTACAGTCCAAACATTTGCTTGGTTTGAAAATGGGAAACCACGGAATATCATCTTTAGGGCTGCCGACAGATGGGTTCTAGCCCACTATTTCATTAATACAAGCTGATGGCTTCGTGACCCAAGCTGCGCGGCAGCTTGTTTGGCAAATATGAAGACAGTTTTTGTTAGAAACATGAAGATGCCTTAGTAATATTCAAGGGGGTATATTGATTATGATACATTTTGCATGACTGCAAATGAAACATTGGGGTTCGTTTCATTGCCAAAGTAATTTTGTAAAAGCTGAGAAAACAAGGTATTTTGTTCAGTTAAAAGATTATAGCGTTGTTTTCAATGTAATTTTATGTGCATTTTTAACCTTCCCTCGGTTACAGTAATTACAAAACGATGTCTGCTAATCCTATGGTTTATGACTGCAGTGTATTCCAGACTGGTCGTTTAGCAGCTGAATAAGCAGAGCTACAATCTACCATACTTAAGATATGAGAATACTATTAGATCAGATTTATCAATTGCTTGTTGCTCTTGACAACTCCATTTATCTGCTTGAACCGAAATAGGTGGTACAGATGGTATGGAGAGGCCAACCCCATGTCGGAAGTTTTAGCGAAATGTAGGATAATCCCTGAGAGACAAAATTTACAGGACATCAACGTCTCCAGAAAACGTAAAAGTATTCGGGATATGATACGGAATGTAACTTGGATGTAAAGAGAAGTAGAAAACATGTACAAGCAATGTGCAGCTCTGTCATACTCATTAGCATAATGTCTGATTATATAAATGAAAAGGTAATTGCACAAGATGATATAAGCTCTAGTCTCTACTACTGTGACATTCCTCTTCTTTAACATATTCTATACTTAAGTTTTGACGTTTGTTTCACGACATATTTGCATTTATTTTCCTTCTCGTGTTCTATTATAAAATATCAGAGTACCTTGAGCTTTGTTCTCGTACTTCTCGTTACGGATCACCTGCCATAGCGTCCTGTTTCACAGCTTCACCTCACTTGAGATATCTGCCGTCAAATTACACTTCTCCTTCGCCGACCACACGCCCTTGCCCTCACCACTGCCACTTAATCATTTTGCTCAGCACCATGTGATCCTATCAGATAGCCTGAAGTGCAGGATAATGCCAGTGTTATTAGCTTGGAAGCCGATATTAAATTCATTGATTGATTGATTGATACCACGCCTACTTGTCAAATCTGAAAATGGCATTCTCGCTTTTGATGACACTAGAGCTACATGATCTGAGTACTTTCATATCAGAACATGGTCCCGTACCCAGTGTGGTGAAAAGTGTTCGGACACCTGACCCTAATCACACTTTACAACAATGTGAAGTGGATGAGGAGCATTATTCTGATTTTATGACAGCTGAAATGCTGCGGCGTCTTTATATTTGATAGCTAAACGTGTCTAGAGTAATGGCAACCTAGTTTTCCTGTAGAATTGTTGCCGGAGTAGTTCGTAACGTAGGTTGTTGGGATCTGTAGCAAATTCAGCCTTCTAATAAATTAAGATCCAGATTTTCTGCTCTGGGATGACATGAATCGCGAGGTCCTAGGCTCCAGCTTGGGAAGTATGTACTCATGCCAAGATAGTGTACATAGCCCTGAACCAATCCATTCCCATGATCACTTAATACCACCCCACCTTAGTATTACGTAAACGAGAACTCGAGAGATAATAGAGAAATACGGTATATTCCCAGATCTTGCTTTCAGGACGTAGTTCAGTAAAATATGCGTACCACTACATTGCCACTACAATATTAGGCGCTGTTTAAACTCTAAAGGTAGAATTTTTCAGTACTTTCTCTATAGAACAGTCAATATTTTCAAAAAATATCGACCCTAAGTGTTGTCGAAAACCTTATTATTTTCCATTCTGTTCTTCGGAGGTGTAGATGTATACTATATTGCAAATGTTAAAAGGTCAGAAACTAGTAATTCATCATAAATGCTCATACTTACGAAGGCCTGATATACAGATCAAGTATCTCATTTTACGCAACTGTAGACAATGCTACCGACGTTAATAATTAAGCTATCTCTACAAATTAGTGAAAACGATAGAATTCTTCATCAGTCGGTTTCAGAAATAGAAAGATATGTCGAAAAGTATGTAAAAATTAGAATATTTTTGACTTAGGTTTAGTCGAATAGAAACCTGTCTCTGGAACGAATGTCTGAAGAAATAATTTCCATTTTAATCAAGAAATTGTAAATCATCTGTTTTTCGGCTAAGCAGTTCAGACGGTGGAAACGCAGATCATCTTATCCCAAGTCCTTTGGCTCGATCCCAGCACAGTCCAGTGGTATTTGGACTTGTTCGTAAATGCTACCCTCATGTCAATAGCTTCACTGGCGCGTGTTAGTACTTATACAGAAGAAAAGTCTGGCACAGCGGCATTTCAGAAATACATAACAATAGTTAGTGAAACGTAAAGAAAACAATAGAATTATTAATCATTTTGTAGGATGACAATCCAGGAATAATTTATTTTTTGAATTCCCAACTTCTCTTCAATTCGTAAAGGAATTGGGAAATAAGCCTCATCCATTTATATAGGAATCTATTAGGCTAAGCCGTTGATTCTAGTGATGAATACAGAAAGAACTGTAGGCTCGTACAGTTTGACCCAGCGGCTCTAAATATGAAAATATTACGGATTACATTTATCTGCATACTCCAGTAATTTAATAAACCCGATTTAGAATAATCTTCCACAAACATGAACTGCAATAAACCACTGCTTGTTTGATATGAATCCATCAAAGTAATTTAATTTCGCTGAAATAGGAAAATCATGGAACAATAGGCGGAGGTATTGTCGATTTGAAATTCATTGGGCAGAAATAATCGCGCAATCCGCTTGAGGAATCCTTATTTGATTGCTTCTAAGTGAAACACATGAATTCTATTCCCAAGTGAGAAAATGATTACATGTTAATGATATTGATTTTATGCATATTGTTTCTGATGTGAATTAAAGCTTGTTAAAATTCTACACGCTCGTCCTGATGGCTTCATCACATCGTCAATAGAAACATATGGTGGGTACACGTCTGTCTCATTATATATACAATTGATGTTCGGTCTCTTGGTGGCCGATAAACTAAATTGGCAATATGTACGATATAACAAAAGCCCACGTTTTCAAATGAATGTTGAAAGGGCTATGAAATGAATCATCGGGTTTTGTTTACAAAATAAACAAAGAGACCTGTCAAATATTAGGGGCAGTGTAACACAACAGTTACTCCGTGTTAACATGAAGTGCTACAAATATTGTACAATTAACTAAACGTTATTTGTTATTAGTAACATGTATTCTTTTCTTTCTTACCCGCTTTAGAAAAATTCATAATTGATGTTAGGGTTTTATAACAGATTTATTAACACCGTAGAGATTTGTTGTTGAATGCATGTTGCTTGTCAGGGAAAATAAGAGCTGCGTGAAAGTGAACGAAATATTACTCATGTTTTTTAAAACTTCCTACTGCCACAGTACAGTCAATAACAGTACCTCTCTATGGGGGCATTGTAAACAACAAACTGCCATTCGGTTATTTCCGCGCGGCTTTTCAATTTTCTGCATAAAAACATGTATTCAAAACTCCTCTGCTTCCTCCGTCAACAATGAAAAAATGAGAAACATTTATTTCAATAACTATTTTTACGTAAAAAAAGGAAACTTAATTACATTTTATTTCAACTTTTCAAGGAATGAAACTTGGAACTAAATTACGACACATTTAAAACAATGTATACAACAACTGAAGGAAAAGTATTTGTCACTGAGTACTTTCGTAAAACAGTCCTCACACAAACACTTGGATATGGAGCAGCGACATCGGAAAGGGATGGAATGTAGAACTAAAACACGAGAAAGGAGAAAATAAAAGTAAAGGAAAGAAAAATAAAAGTTAGAAAGGAAGAAATAACCGGTGACCTCCAGATTACTTCACTTGTTCTTCAAGAAGTATTCTGCAAGTGTAATGAGGGACTAAACACCATTATGAGTTACAAAATCTTCTGCAAAATAAAATTGAATGGTAATTGAACATTTAATTTCCGATGTTATTGTTTCTGTTCTGAGAATGCTATTTTTCAACAAAAATTGTTCAGTTATGATATATATCGTAGCTTCTTTATTCCGTAATTTATATATATAACATATACATACATATAACTCAAAAATCATTCGTTTAATTCTTACAGATCTGGCAAGTTTACCACAGTCTGACAAGATGAGATCAGCGATGTTAATTTTAGCAAACGTGTAACTTTTCAGTAGAGCTATTAAATTACATACTCCAACAGGAAAGAAATGGGGGCCATACGCCACCCTAATTCATGTACAAATTGGAACATTTTTTCAGGGGAATGTAAGTTAAGAAATTTAGAGAATACCGGTACCTATAGATATAGTAGGTATAGTAGCCTTACAAGCATCTACCAGCGAATTTGATCCAACCATGAGATTGGAGAATAGTGACAAACAGCCGATAGAAATCCACTGACGAACCAACTATTCCCTGATACGGAGAGTAATATCGGTTATCAGTCATCAAGGTAATAAGACTTATGATCGGAGCCCGTGAAACAAATTCTGGTATGTTCGTAAAATACTGTACAGTGTACAAACTAGACTATTCGTGTATAAGTGACTGATCACTTCACATTATGAAAACATCTCTCTGTAGTACTTTGTAAAAAAAGTCACATTTTATCCTCTCCTGTGAATTTTCGGTGTGCTTTTTAAATCGCAGTCTCTATTTGGAGAAAGAAGAAGTACATAGAAAAATTTAGTATTACAATTACACTCCCCGTTACAATCAATGAGTAACCTAGAATTTTTAAAATCAATGTTAAACCTAAATAGATCTTAAGACATACAGAATTCCTCGCATACTGGATAATAATAATGGTAAAATAGACAGGAAGTCAGACACAGATCAGAGAGTCCCGTCAACACTTTCAGGTAATTTTCCTTCAATTTTCAAGCAGTGCGTGCACATACTTCAGTACACTCTCCACTCACATAACATGTACAACATTACACGCATCGCACACATGTACACCCAAACGATCCAGTCAAAGTAGAAAAATTATAGCTACCTTTTCACGTCGGGCAGACAAGCACGTAACTTTACATCGAAAGAGTAAAATTCGAAGAAACTTGACCAATCAGTAGAGAGAGAAAAAAACAGAGAATTAATGTAGAGAAATATACGACTGAAATTTCTGCACTCTTTTTCCAGCACAGGGTAACAGATTGCAGAGAAAAGAAACAGATAAATAGAAAGTCGCACAATGATGTTACAAATTATTACAATGTTTTACACTGTAATTCACTGCAAAGTTGCTGTATTTAAACAGTCATTTTATTACAGGCTGGCATATATCCCCCCACACCATTCACATCTGCAGTCTTAGGTGGGATCGTGGAATTTCTTACTTCTACACACCTTAAAGTTAAATCCATGCACCAAGAAACGAGAAATCATGTGTCTTAGTTCATAGTTTGTACTTTTCTATTCGTTTGATGTCATAGAAGTTTACAAAAATGTTCCTCTTCTTTTCATACAGCATCTGCAATAGAACGTTGCTTTGCGATGTATATGGCAATGACATTTCATATCTTAGTTCCTCAATGAAGTAAAGCTCCTTTGCCATCTCGCGAACCAACCTTGCCAGTAAATATTTTGAAATACAAAGGACTGGCTCTCTTTAAGTATATATGTATTTTATTTGTTCCGGTCTTACCAGGTCGCTCTTGGTATATATTCCCACGTGCGTTCTAGCCAATGGATTACGACTGGGACTATAGTGAGTCTAACATCAGAGGAAGGAAATAGAATAGAGGTTGAGAGAGGGCATTATTATTGAAGTGTCTTACCTGTTGGCTATTCACCTGGACGACTATTTCGAATTCTGGTGTACCTTGCGTTGGAATTTCATCTAAAGAAATCACTTATCGCCGGAAAGGGCATCGAAGGCCAAAATGCTGAATTTGTATGATGATACTGGATTTAGAATTTTAAACTAGTAGTGTTTCTTGGAATATTTTCTTTCTGTGGAGTTGCTTGTACTCTTGTTGTTGTTGTTGTTGTTGTCATTGAGTAATTATATTACTTTATTTTATTATCACACTACTGTAAGTGACAATTGTCACCGGGATATTTCACAATTGCGATGTATTTGTTAACAATAAATATAATAATAATAATAATAATAATAATAATAATAATAATAATAATAATAATAATATGACACGTTGTTGCTCTACTGATCCTAGAAATATCTGAAGTAAGCTGAAGAAAGTTTCAAGACTTACAGAATGAATTAATGCCCACAATCGTAGAGCCAAGTAGCACAAACTGCTATCTTACAGTGCAAATACGACAATGAACAGTTAAATGAATGACCATCATTTACACCTATAATAATAAAAGGAAGTGTTTGTCTGTCTGTCTGTGCGCGATGCCCAGCAAAATCTACAGCACGTAGAGATCTGAAATTTTGAACATAGGTAGATGGAAGGGGGTCCGAATGCACCTCGAAGCCGGAATTCTCATTTTCGCTTTCGTTGGTGAGTTATGAACGAAAAACCATCGGAAAACGTGTATTGGAATATGACAATCCAACGTGCTGTCACCAATATTAAATGCATAGAGTCACTGTCGCTAGGCAACGTACATAAGGTAGGTAGAGAACACATATCAAGAAGCCATTTTAAGTCCATGGCGTAGGAAGCCATTTTTTGTCCCCAACACGAGGAACCACATTCAATCCGTGGTATCCGGAAGCGTTTGTCTGTGTGTATGTGTGCGTTGCCCAGCAAAATGTACGGTACGTAGAGATCTGAAATTTTTAATTAGGCGTATTCTTACAAACGTAGATGAAATTTTATGCAGGTAAAGAGCTGTTTTCACAACGACATGACAAATATAGGATATCTGAAGGCAAAACAAACACTTATATTCTACGAATTTGCCGCAGATAGGATCTGGAAAAGTTCCTATGTACTAGAACGTGGTCTTTGAGAAGGTGAGAAAATGCAAAAATAACGGTAAATAAACAAATAACGCGGTTCGTAATGCTTCACATTAAAAGGACGTGTTAAGTGATAACAATAGAAGAGAATAACGATGCAAACCAGACCTTTTTTTTTTGCTAGTATAATTATAAAAGGAAGTGTTTGTCTGTCTGTCTGTGTGTCTGTGCGCGATGCCCAGCAAAATCTAAAGCACGTAGAGATCTGAAATTTTGAACATAGGTAGATGGAAAGGTGTCCGAATGCACCTCGAAGCCGGAATTTCCATTTTCGCCTTCGTTGGTGAGTTATGAACGAAACACCATCGGAAAACGTACGTTGGGATATGACAATCTACCGTGCTGTCACCAAGATTAAATGCATAGAGTCGCTGTCGCTAGGCAACGTACATAAGATAGGTAGAGAACACAATATTCAAGGAGCCATTTTACGTCCAGGCCGTAGAAAGCTGTTTTTGGTCTTATATGGTGTGAGGGCATATGGCGGTGTTGATGATGATTCGTCCGTCGGATCGGGACGTTAAGTCTTGAGCTATTCGAGAGGAGTGGCATATGTGCCGGCGCCGGGTTTCATCCTCTTCTTTCTTGCTATAATATATCACGTCATTCATGTCTTTCAACAAGCAACTTTTACAAGAATTACCCGATGTTCTACACAGTTACAAGTCTATCGACTACACGGCAGAGCTTCGAAAGACTTGGAGTCACCTGGAGTACCCTCGAACATCTTAGAGCGGACGATTGTGGCACCAATTATCCTTCTTAAGAAAATGAATCTTTCCCTCTGCAATGAACAAGACTCTGAAGCTGATGACTAATATTATTGAAGCCATTCTCATGATTGGGCATGCCGCGAGCGAAGTAATATTCATTCCTCGCATTCGAATAATTTCTTCGGATATAGAGTTTAAGTTTAGATCTCTGCAGTGTTCAAAATAAAATTTCTCTATGTAATAATAAAGCAAGCATAATTTTCTTCTTCTTACTATATATATACAAATGGATGTATGCATGTATGTGTGTGTGTAAATGACACATCTCCTCATAAACCACTGGAGCAATTTCATCCAAACTTGGTACACTTATGACTTACTATCTGGAGACGAGCACTGTGGGGGAAAGCCATCCGTAGCTCCCTTAGGGGTGGGGGGTCAGAGGGGGCAAGGTATAAAAATAATCGAAAAAAGTGCCGAATCCACAGTTTTCGGGGTCGCTGAGATGAACAGTGACACTCCCCATTTTTCAAATGCCAAAGTTCAGCTCCCTTTCACATGGGGGGTGAGGGGGGAGTGATATATAAAATTAAACGAAAATAATGTCGAATACATAGTTTTCGGGGGTCGCCGGAGTGAATTGTATACTCTGGATTTTTAGTATCAGGAGACAAACAATATGGGGGTAAGAAAGCCCAGGAACCCTTAGGGGCGGGGTGGGCGAGGGTGGTCAGTTAAACAAATTAACGAAATACTGTCGAATACATACTTTTTGGGGTCGCTGAGATGAATAGTGACACTCCGGATTTTTTTAAAAGTTCAAGTTCAACCCCCTCTGGGGTGGGGGCGACGGGGAGTGATATATAAAATGAAACGAAAATAGTGTCGAATACATAGTTTTTGGGGTCGCCGAGACGAATTGTACACTCCGGATTTTTAGTATCAGGAGACAAACCACGTGGGGGTAAGACAGCCCAGGAACCCTTAGGGGCAGGGGGGGGCGAGGGGGCTGAGAAATAAAAATCATCGAAAATAGTGTCGAATCCATACTTTTCGGGGTCGCTGAGATGAACAGTGACACTCCGGAATTTTTTAAAGTCCAAGTTCAGCCCCCTTCGTGGTGGTGGGCGATGGGAGAGTGATACATGGAAATAATAATGATATATAGAAATAATACTGTCGAATACATAGTCGCTGAGGTGAATAGTGACACTCCGAATTTTTAGAATCAGGGGACAAACCTCATGGGGGTAAAACACCCCAGGAACCCTTAGGGGCGGGGAGGGGGCAAGGGGACTGAGATATACAAATAATCGAAAGTAGTGTCGAATGCATACTTTTCGGGGTCGCTGGGATGAATAGTAATATTCCGATTTTTTAAAACTCAAAGCTTAGCCCCCTTTAGGGTGGGGGAAGGGGGAGTGAGATATAATAGTAATCGAATATACTGCCGAATACATAGTTTTACGGGTCGCTGAGATGAATAGTAACATTCCGGATGTTCTTTTTTTTTTTTTTTTGCTATTTGCTTTACGTCACACCGACACAGATATGTCTTATGGCGGCGATGGGATAGGAAAGGCCTAGGAAGTGGAAGGAATCAGCCGTGGCCTTAATTAAGGTACAGCCCTGGCATTTGCCTGGTGTGAAAATGGGAAACCACGGAAAACCATCTTCACGACTGCCGACAGTGGGGCTCGAACCCACTATCTCCCGATTACTGGATACTGGCCGCACTTAAGCGACTGCAGCTATCGAGCTCGGTATTCCGGATGTTTAAAGTCTAACTTCAGCCCCCTTTGGCATAGGGGGTGAGAAAGGGTGAAAAAATAGATTGTCAGGAATGACCGAGTTAATGGACGTGTGTATGTTCCAGTATGACTTTCAAGTATGACTCACTACCTGGAAAACGTACTGTGGGAGTAAGACGCCCCTAGAACCACTAGGGAAGCGGGTAAAATATTATCCACACTAATAAATGGAAGTCTGCTTGGCTCGATCTATATATACTGTACTATATAAATAAATTAAGGCACAAAAATGAAAATAAGACGTAAATTAGTGAGACCATTCTAGGCATCTTAGAAATTTAAAACTTGGTACCAGACAACCTGATGGCTTCAGGATCCCTAGAAAATCTCAAATTCCCATAATTCTCTGAGGGGTATATGCTGGGAGTTTCAAACCTGCATAAGAACACAGTCGGTGATATTTATCCAGAACCTACAGGTATTTTTTTGCAAGGGGCTTTACGTCGCACCGACATACCTATAGGTTTTATGGGCTTAAAAGTTTCCTTAAAGTCCTGATTTTTAACCCACTCCCCCATATCAAGATCACAGCACAATCTTCCAGACAAGTTAGAAAATTGAAATTTTGCAAAATTATAGCTTTTAGCATGTAACCGACGGAAAATTTACGAGATGATTAAATTTTTTTTACTCCCGAAAAATATCGAAATATGGAGGAAATTTTAATGAGGGTGCAGTCCTTCCTTTCGATGGATTTCGTGGCTAAACGGTAAGTCGTAACACAAAACGGATGGCACATTATCCGTTCAATTTATAGTGATCTACAACTTCGGTCCTATGACCTTTTGTCGTATCTCTATCCCTTATACATTAAATTTTTCTCTATTTCTGGATTTACCTACATTTTATACTTTGTACACGTATAATTGATGGTTTGATTCACTTATAGGAAAGATGAGATCATCAAATTCTACACGAATATTGGCCAACCCAGTAGGCATATGTGAGCCAAATTCTATGTTTGAGGCTGTCGCATGAGTATCTGAAAAGTAATGCACTGTGTGAAAATCTTACACAAATTTCACCCTATTCAACGTTTCTAAAACATAATGACTTGTGGTAGACAAGTGCACCTGTCGTTATCATCACAACTCCACAACTCGCACCTTACGTTGGAAACATCGTCTGCGGACCTCCCTAAGCTTTTTCTCGGATAACGCCAATTTACATGCAATTTAAAATTTATTATTAACTTCATGTACAGTAATTTGCTTCGATATCCGTATACAATCTGGAATACCGTAGCGAAGCACGGGTACAATTGCTAGTATTACCTAAAAACTAACCATAGATTCCTTGGAACACTTAATATTGTAACGAAGATGTTAACATTCAGTAGGAAGTAAGGCTCTGCTTGTAAGCAAATCGAAGTAAGTAAATTCACACCTGCAGACGCTCGAGCGTAGACAAGGGAACGGTTTGAATGGGAGAGAGAAGACAGAGAGAAAAAGTGTTGGTTGGTCTGAAGGTGGAGATTAACATTTTATCCATAGAAGGAGGGACCAGGGGCAACCCACGATCCTATATAGAATCCTTCCCTCTTCACTCTACCCCTGCTGTTAACAGTTCAAACTAATCTTTTAAGCTTTTATTTGCAACATAGACTTAGTTTCATTGGTCGTGGAATTGAATACCGTGTATCTTCTTGCGTGTGAAAACCGCCATGAACACGTTCCGATGTAGTCATTGTTCATTGTCGTGTAGACCTGGCGTGGTTTAATTGAGGCAAGTTAGTGATCGGGCGCACTTGTCGGACCCGCTTTCGCGGTAATACCTCTAGTCTATCAAAGTGAGTTCTATCTATCGTGCTTGTGGCGAGAAACTCATCCCAGACAATACAGTTTACTTTTCACCAGGCACCTGGACCAGCCTTGGTTACTCATGGTGCAGCTATTTTTTTTAAATAACCCGGATGAAATGTAACTAATTTTAGAAATGTAAACATGACTGAATAAAACTAATGTGTTACTAATTTTCGAAATGTAAACATGACTGAATAAAACTAATGGTCTATACGCCACAATTCAACGACGTAAGTTATCGCTACATGTTGTCATTACGCTCAGGAAAATAGTAATATGAAAAATAATACCATACAACTTATAAATCTAACTGGAAAGGATCGAAACTTAAGATTGATGATCAGAAAAGGTAGGTCCTATATTTAAATGAATTGTCACCTTGAGTGTCATGTTTATTATGGATATGAATTTTCCCAATGATATTGTCCCATGTCGCATTTTCCTGACCCTATGACCATATCTGAGATGAAATTTGACCTTATTTTTATTGATACAAGGAAGACAGACCTATTCCTCCTTCCGCATCCTATTGCCATAGCACCACCAACCCAACATAATCAAATATATTTTGTTTACGGTCTGAAATACAAAGAAGCGTTATTTTCCAAATCATCCTACATGGCAGCAAACTATTAATGAATATTGTTTAACACTCAAAAGTAAACGTAAAATGGCACTATGCTTATATTCAGTTTACCACTTAGGATTCATTCTTAAACTGATGATATCAATAATAGATAGATAGATAGATAGATAGATAGATAGATAGATAGATAGATAGATAGATAGATAGATCTCAATAAAGTTGAACAGTTAGAACCTTGGTTCTTTGGTCAACGCTGCATATGACTCAATTTCTGACGCCCATGCACGAGTAAATGCGGCCAGGATGAAGGGGCGGCAAACTACTGGTGTTCTCTGCGATCGTCAGATACCAATCAACCTGAAGACCAAGATCTACAGAACTCTGTATGGCTCTGAACGCTGGGCAGCAGCAGTCAAGCACGAGCAATCACTTCATGTCATTGAGATGCGCATGCGTCCCTGGTCACTTGGACTAACTCGGCTAGATCATGTTACCAACCATGAAATCTAGTAAATCGTGGAAGATGCTTGAGAACCGACTTCGGTGGTGCGGCCATGTAATGGGAAAAGAAGATCCATCTGTTGTACAGACGGCAGTTCGCAAGTCACCAGCTGGAAATAGGCCACGTGGTGGGTTCAATAATCGCTGGCTTGATTGCTTTCAAGAAGACATGCACTATGTTCATCTTGTTTTAAATAATGACGTTAATAGAACCACGTGGAGATTTTCTTGCAAAACAGCGGGTCCTGCTCCAATGCGGAACAAACTCTAAGAAGATGAATGAGTGAATAACAATAGCAGTAGTAATAATACAGTGGAAACCGGTAGTAACAATTCCGAAGGGTCCGCCAATTAACGGTAATTATAGGCGATAGTCGTACAAACCGGTATAACAACTTCGAAGGGACCACCAATTAATGGTAATTATAGGCGATAGTCGTACAAACCGGTTGTAACAATTCCGAAGGGTCCGCCAATTAACGGCCCTTATAGGCGATAGTCGTACAAACCGGTTTAACAACTTCGAAGGGACCACCAATTAACGGTCATTATAGGCGATAGTCGTACACACCGGTTGTATCAACTCCAAAGGGACTGCCAGTTAACAATCGTTATAGGTGACAGTCGGTACAAACGGGTTCAACTCCGAAGGGACCGTGAACTAACGGTCGTTATAGGCGATAGTCGTACAAACCAGTTATAACAACTCCGAAGAGACCACCAATTACGGTCGTTATAGGCGATTGTCGTACAAACCGGTTTAAAAACTCCGAAGGGACCGCCAATTAACGGTCATTATAGACGATAGTCGTATAAACCTGTTATAACAACTCCGAGGGGGCCACCAATTAACGGTCATTATAGACGATAGTCGTACAAACCGGTTTAACAACTCCGAAGGGACCGCCAATTAATGGCCGTAATAGGCGATGGTCGTACAAACCGGTTTAAGAACTCCGAAGGGACCGCCAATTAACGGTCATTATAGACGATAGTCGTACAAACCTGTTATAACAACTCCGAGGGGGCCACCAATTAACGGTCATTATAGACGATAGTCGTATAAACCTGTTATAACAACTCCGAGGGGGCCACCAATTAACGGTCATTATAGACGATAGTCGTACAAACCGGTTTAACAACTCCGAAGGGACCGCCAATTAATGGCCGTTATAGGCGATGGTCGTACAAACCGGTTTAAGAACTCCGAAGGGACCGCCAATTAACGGTCATTATAGACGATAGCCGTACAAACCGGTTATAACAACTCCGAAAGGACGGCCAATTAACGGCCGTTATAGGCGATAGTCGTACAAACCGGTTTAACAACTCCGGTGGGACCACCAATTAACGGTCATTATATGCGATAGTCGTACAAACCGGTTATATTAACTCCGAAGCGGCCGCCAGTTAACCATCGTAATAGGTAATAATCGTACAAACCGGTTATGACAACTCCGAAGGGACCGTAAACTAACGGTCGTTATAGGCGATAGTCGTACAGACCGGTTATAACAACTCCAAAGGGACCGTTAATTAACGGCCGTTATAGGCGATAGTCGTACAAACCGGCTTAACGACTCCGAAGGGACCGCCAATTAACGGTCATTATAGACGATAGTCGTACAAACCGGTTATAACAACTCCGAAGGGACCGCCAATTAACGGTCGTTATAGGCGATATTCGTACAAACCGGTTTAACAATTCCGAAGGGCCCGCCAATTAACGGTCATTATAGACGATAGTCGTACAAACCGGTTATAACAACTCCGAAGGGACCGCCAATTAACGATCGTTATAGGCGATAGTCGTACAAACCGGTTTAACAACTCCGAAGGGACAGCCAATTATTGGTCATTATAGGCGATAGTCGTACAAACCGGTTAGATCAACTCCGAAGGGACCGCCAGTTAACCATCGTTATATGTGATAGTTGTACAAACCGGTTTAACGACTCCGAAGGGACCGCCAATTAACGGTCATTATAGACGACAGTCGTACAAACCGGATATAACAACTCCGAAGGGACCACCAATTAACGGTCGTTATAGGCGATAGTCGTACAAACCGGTTTAACAATTCCGAAGGGACCACAAGTTAACGATCATTATAGGCCAGGGCCTCTCAAACGCCCAAAATGTCACGCGTGCAAATCGAGGCGCAAGAGCTCCGTGCACTGTGCATCGGTCCCGCTCGCTTCAGCTCGGACCAACGCTTCGTCTCTAGGCTACTCGGCTAAGCTCGCCTAAGCTCGGCTCTACTCGGCTCAAGTCAGCTCGGATTTAGAGCGCTACGGAGCAAGTGCGGTAGAGGGGGACAGGGGGAGCGAGGGAGACAGGCGTGAGGAAAGAGAGAGGCAGCGCTATTGCTCCAAATCGAGGAGAGGGGGGTCTGCACTCTGGTCACAAGGGAAGTCGTCTGTTCAATCAATCAATCAATCAATCAATCAATCAATCAATCAATCAATCAATCAATCAATCAATCAATCAATCAATCAATCAATCAATCAATCAATCAATCAATCAATCAATCAATCAATCAATCAAGACTGATCTGCATTTAGGGCAGTCGCCCAGGTGGCAGATTCCCTATTTCTCGTTTTCCCAGTCTTTTCCTAAATGATTTCAAAGAAACTGGAAATTTATTGAACGTCTCCCTTGGTAAGTTATTCCAATCCCTAACTCCCCTTCCTATAAATGAATATTTGCCCCAGTTTGTCCTCTTGAATTCCAGCTTTATCTTCATATTGTGATCTTTCCTACTTTTATAAACGCCACTCAAACTTATTCGTCTACTAATGTCATTCCACACCATCTCTCCGCTGACAGCTCGGAACATACCACTTAGTCGAGCAGCTCTTCTTCTTTCTCAAAGTTCTTCCCAACCCAAACTTTGCAACATTTTTGTGTTCATTCTACATTGATGCATCACGATCTTTAGCCTGTATGTTTCGACTGCACCCTTGGTTTTCAAGTTACTTGTTGGAACGCTTTCAATAGACTCCAACCATCTTTCTCGATTTAGCCACTGTTTCCCTTGTTATACAATCTTGAGCAATCTTCACCACTATACAGATCTTCACCCAAAGATAAGTTATACAAACTATAATGATATCCATGTGCCATATTCCCTAACTGTCAATCCTCCTAATGATACTATGTTCTCACATCTTAACTTAGCAAAATCACATGATTGTCACTACTTTACATTACAAATTAACTTACGAAAATTTCCTAACCTAACAAATCAGGGATTTGTACTCTTGTATGGTTATCAATCAATCAATCAATCAATCAATCAATCAATCAATCAATCAATCAATCAATCAATCAATCAATCAATCAATCAATCAATCAATCAATCAATCAATCAATCAATCAATCAATCAATCAATCAATCAATCAATCAATCAATCAATCAATCAATCAATCAATCAATCAATCACCGTGCACAGTGCATGCACCAAGCGCATGCACCCTGAGAGGTCCTGTTATAGGCGATAGTCGTAAAAACCGGTTTAGCAACTCAGAAGGGACTGCCAATTAACGGTCGTTAGAGGTGATAGTCGTACAAACCGGTTATAACAACTCCGAAGGGATCGCCAATTAACGATCGTTAGAGGTGATAGTCGTACAAACCGGTTAGCCTTTAACAACTCCGAAGGGACCGCTAATTAACGGTCGTTACAGGCGATAGTCGTACAAACCGGTATTTTTATTCGTTGCTAAAAATGTCTAAGTTATGAAAGGTTTAGGCTGCACACTTACATTGTTAATTAACAGAATAAAGTTAAAACTTCAAAAAACGTAAATAGAAAAGGTACTGTATTTAAAATAGAGTATTTGTGAAGTGGGACTGATATGATTTTTTCTTCTGCTGTTTACACAGTACGTACAGCAACAATATATCAGCAAAATATAATATGTGAAGAATGAAGTAGCAACAATGTAAATTGATCAATAATATCGCACACATTGTTGGCTAATAAATTGAATGTTGATCCTGTCCTTCCAAATTGTAGAAATCGCTGTGTGTGTTACACGCAATTCCTTCGCGATGCTGACGTTTGTTTTCCCATTTGTAGTCGCCATATTGTGTGTGAAACACTTCCCTTTTCTTTCGCGCCAACTTCACAGTGGTGCTTAGCTTCATTGGAAATCCACAATCTTTTGAAAACAAGAGTTTGAAAATAACCTGTACCTTGCTGTGAGCAATTCCCACACGCGTAAAAAACAAGAATCAATATAGGGCGTTTTAGTCTATATTTCTCTAAATGTGATAAAAATTTGCCGTTGTATACGACATGTCGTAATAAGAGATGTCGTAATAAACGATATTTTAAATACAGTGTTTATGTAGGATTTAGACGAAACCGTTAGATTTCGCCGTTATGTTCAATACGTCGTTAAAGTAATGTCGCATAAACAGTTTCCACTGTAATAACTAGAGCCCGGATTTTTATGCATTAATAGGTTAGAATGCAAACTTACTGAAGCGAGAAGCAAATATAGTCTACCTTCACAACGATTATGCTGTGGGGCTTGCATAAACATAAGGGGTACGCCTATCAGGACCCCTATAATTAATGTTACTCTAGCTACACTATGGAAGAGCGGGTGGCCGACACTTCCTACTAACCAAATTATTTTGCAGTCTAACCCTATTACTGCATGAAAATCCGGGCCTTAGTAATAACAATAAAAATAATATTAATAACTATAATAATAATAATGTAATTGTTTTACTTATATTAATTCACACTACTTTCGGTATTTACTTCTACTGGATTTCGTTTGCGTTAGGCTTATACATCCTTTAAATTGTAAATATTGGGCATTTTGAAAATGTTATGAAATTCTCAATATTTTCGAAATTTTCCATAAATATTAGATATTTTGTAGATGAGACGAATGACACCTTCCCGAACGTGCTTTCACTTCGCGGTCCACATTTGTAATAATTTTAACTGCGCTCCTTCCTCCGATTTCACTACAACATTGCGGACGCACACAAGTCTCACTATTGTATTATCTGATATTGAAAACTAATTCAGTAGAATGTTTAGACCCTCCTCTCTTCAACTCAGTCACTGTACGTTTACTAGCTTTTGACATTACTCTAAAAAGTTTGTATAAACCCTTTTGGGATACACCGTTTATTTACCGAAGAACCCAATACTGGAACGAAGCGATAGACGTGTTCTGAAAATCCCTGTAAGAGTCAAATCCTAAAATGTTTAATTGGGACAATACATGATTTTTTATTTTTTATTTTTACTATTTGCTTTACGTAGCGCCAACACAGGTCTTAACGCGACGATGGGGCAGGAATGGGCGAGGAGTGGGAAGAACGCGACCTGGATTTAATTAAAGGACAAGCCCAGCATTTGTCTGATGTTAAAATGGGAAAACTTGGAAAACCATCTTCAGGGCTCCCGCAGTGGGGTTCGAACTCACTATCTCCCAGATGCGCTGAGAGTATTATTTCAGTGTCCATTCATTCGTTCATTCATTCATTCATTCATTCTAAATAAGGGTCTCTCCCCAGTTGGTGGTTATCCATGACTGGAAGAGAGAAGTGTTCATTCATGCATACATGAATACAATCCAATCATGTAAGTCATTAGTTCATTCATTCATTCATTAACACAGTCATTCGGTTAATTCATAATTACATTTTATTTTAAGGGTGCCTCTGTTCAGATTCGTGACATAAATAAATAAATAAATAAATAAATAAATAAATAAATAAATAAATAAATAAATAAATAAATAAATAAATAAATAAATAAATAAATAAATAAATAAATAAATAAATAAATAAGTAAATAAATAAATAAATAAATAAATAAATGAATAAATCAATAAATCAATAAATAAATAAATAAATAAATAAATACTTGCAGTATTACAAATCAATAAACTTACATATTGTCCTAGACTATGTAACAATGTTAACGGAAGTCTCCGTGGCTCAGGCGGCAGCGCGCCGGCCTCTCACCTCTGGGTTCCGTGGTTCAAATACCGGTCACTCCATGTGAGATTTGTACTGGACAGGTTTTTCTCCGTGTTCTCCGGTTTTCCTTGTCACATTTCATTCCAGTAACACTCTCCAATATAATTTCATTTCATCTGTCAGTCCTTAATCATTACCCCAGAAGAGTTCGACAGGCTTCGGCAACCGGCACAATTCCTATCCTCGCCGCTTGATGGGGCATTCATTCATTCATTCATTCATTCATTCATTCATTCATTCAGTTTCTTATCCGGTCGAATGACTGGAAATAGGCTGTGGATTTTCATTTTTTGTAGCAATGTTATCGCGTACTACAGGGCCTTTCAAACGCCCGAAATCTCACGCGTACATAACGAAGCGCAGAGGTTCTCTGCACCGTGTGTCGGTCTGACTCGTCTCGGTTCGGACCAGCGTTTTGTCTCGGGGTATTTCGGCTAAGCTCGGCTCAACTCTGCTCGGATGGTGGAGCGCTGAGGAGCAAGTTAGAAATGGAGGAGACAGGTGGAGCGAGCGAGACAGGCAAAGAGAAAGAGAGGGACAGCGCTATTTCTCGAAATTGAGGAGTGGGGGTCTGCGGTGTGGTCAAACTGGTGACGTTGTCTTTTGCAGCTTGCGCTGCGCAATGTACCGGTGTATGTACCCTGACAGACACTGGTCAAGGACAAAAATAAATTAACATTAAAAAACTACAATTCAAGGATTGTGTTTAAATAGTGATTAGGCTTAATTGTAATGTAATATAGTAATACATAATTGTAACAGGTGAATCATGCATGAATCAAAAATAATTTCAGTTGCAGTAAATGATAACTCTCTCCCCAGTTATAGGCTATCCGTTTTAATGGTTGGGAGTATTCTATCTCCGAATGCAAGCTACGAGATCGAAACCACCCAGCCACTTGCCCGGTACACATGACCCTTCCACAGCACGTTGATTATTGGACGTATCTTACATATTGTGATATCTTGAAATGTTTGTGGAAGCTATCCCGCAATCTGTAGGCCTATTAAGTTGGTGCATATTTGGAAATAATGTCATCGTCATCTCACAAAGACTACCTTGTTTCGAATCCCTGGTATTTATGAAATGGATGACTTGTGGCTTTGCTTCCGTCTAGAATCGAGGTTATGTGGTTATAGTCACGTAGGACAGCAAACATTCATGTTGGCCGTTTTTCAAGTAACGTATGGGAGAGCTCCAAATGTCATAATAAATCCCACTGAGGATAGCTACTATCATGTCTAGGATATGAACTCTGACCTCTGAAACATGAGAATTTCCAACCTGAAGAGAACTTAATCCTTGTCTAGGAAGGGTGTATTAGTTGCAATGTAGAACCCGTCGTGCAAAATTTAATAGTTTCTACATAGAAAGATGTCCTATCCAGTGAAAAAAAATTCACTTTATAAGGTCGGAATAGCAGAGAGGTTGAATCACTGGTTTCTCATCAAGATGGCCGTAGCTCGAAACTTTTAAACAAATTATGTGCGAAATTTTAAAGGAAAGGCACATTTATGGTCTGTATTCCATGTAAAACTTGTGGTCCCTTAGTTATGACCATAACATCAACCAGCACGGAAAATTACAAGCTTACTTCGTTTTTGTCCTCATATGGCTGATAAAACACATTTTTGAACTGTGGGAATATCATTGTGAAGTACAGCACAGCTCGGTTCATCCAGAAGAACGTAGGTTTGATTACCTTGTATAAAATGCAAAATGTTAAAAAACGATATTTCCAGTCCTGGAGAGGCACAAGGCCCTGAGGGTCACTCCGCCTGCGCAAGAAATGAGTAGCACGTTAATTCCTGGGAGTAAAGACATAGCGCTAATCACTCTATCTCACTTAGTGTACGAGTAGTGTTTCCTGCAAGGGCCTTCTGAACCTGGCTTTAATTTTAGCAGTATCATTCAGTGGTTATAATCTCCTTTCATCGATATCGTGCCGCTTTTCTGGTGACAGTTCTTTCACCTTCACAATATAACTTGACACACGCTTTGGTTTCGAGACTAACTATTTTGATCCATCATGATTACCTCTCACATCTTGTATTTCCCCACCCCTCTTCAACTGAAATCGTGACCCCTTACGATGCAGGCTTTATCGTGCTGTTTCCATCTTTTGCCTCGTCATGGCAATTAATTATATCCCCTTACTTGTGTCAACACCCTCCCTTCACTTTCCAGTCGCGATGACAGGGCTAACGAGAAGAACACCAAGCATGCAATTTGCACAGAAACCTGCTATTAACGAGACAAAACCGTTTCTTTTTACACGGCTGAGATAAGGTTACTTGATGTTTGGAGCTGAAATATCCCGTCCATAGGTAATAACCCAAAGTGCGTTTGAGTACCATGAATCATTCCTTTCCTCACTTATGCTTCTGAAGTGTTAAAGTTGAACTATACTAAAGCACGGTGACTATTTTTCCTTCACTTTTCGTTAAGACTATTTCTTCCATATTTTAGTTAGGGGAATTGCCTATCTAAACATGCATTTTATTTTTAGTGATAAGGTTTTTTATAATTTTATCCTGGCAAATTTATGAAGGCATGTACTTCCTTTCTTACACATAACCAGCCTTAACCTGGAATACTTAACAATAAAAACTACTTGTAAATGATGTAAATAATATTGATTAACTGATTTATTTATTTATTTATTTATTTATTTATTTATTTATTTATTTATTTATTTATTTATTTATTTATTTATTTATTCAATTATTCTGCCAAGGTCAAGGCCAGGTGGCCATCTCTTATATTTAACCAGTTTAATGCACTATTTACAAAATCGTTCACGACTATATACATAGTACTGGCCTACATTAAAATTACACGTTCACTGAAATTATGAAAATAATGCTTCCATATAATTAGAAATGAATATGGTGCCTTACCTGCCAAATAATTTAAATTGATTATGCACAACAAAATATTTGTTCATAATATAAATAATTAATTGAGTAAGCAATTATTACTAAATTATTTGTACTTAACTAAACAAAAAACTGACAAAAATAAAGCTATCTCAGTTATTACGGATGAATTAACAGTTATGCAGATACCAGCTGATGTATCCGTGCTTCGCTAAGGAATTCTCAGAAAGGCTGTCTTCGTGGTTTTCCCAACTGAAGTCAACATAGGGCATTATAATGACGTCAGTAGGAATGTAGCGATTAAAAGCAATGTTAGCCTATTATATAAACTACACGATCAAATGAAAAACCGGACATTTTCTCACTTTTAACGAAGAGTTATACGGTGCCATTCTAAGAGTCCAAATTTCCAGTGCTGGAATGACCGGGCCGCTGACAGCCGCGAACACTCCTCTACCATTATTCCGTTAAATATGCATACTGCTCATTCCAATCAGTGCCTCAGAGTTGGGATTGAATAGCTTGAATGATCTGATGAATCAATGTGTTACGTACCAGCAGTATCAGAAAATTTATGAACCAAAGGAATGACATACTAAAGAAGAGAGATATCTAATTCCCCAGCTCCTTCCCGCCAATATACAGCCAGGTTGTTATACTAGGTACGCAACAGTAATCTCATCTATTCTATCGGAGATGAGTGGCAGCAGAAGACACAAAGCACATCACAACAACCAATGGTCAATGTAATGGTAATGTTGATCATTTTTACGAGCTTTCTATATTGTAGAACTTAACATTTAATTTTCTTCCAACTCTGTGATTAATGTATCTTATACAGTTATTTATAGCGTAGACTGTATTTCCTTAATCCCCGACTTTACAAACCGATTTTCATTAATTTCTGTTACCCACGTTCTCATGACTCGGCGCTGATATGGACTTAGCACCAACACTTCCCAATTCACGAATATCTCTGTTATCATAGCCGGTACGGTAAAAATGTATACACAGGCGGTTGAGGCGCTGGCCTTCTGACCCCAGCTTCGTATATTCGATCCTGACTCAGTCCGGTGGTATTTGATACAGCTCAAATACGTCTGTCTCGTGTCGGTAGATTTACTGACACGTACAGGAACTCCTGCTGGTGTAAATTCCGGTACCTCAGCATCTCCGAAAACCGTAAAAGTAGTCAGTGGGACGTAAAGCCATTATTATTATTATTATTATTATTATTATTATTATTATTATTATTATTATTATTATTATTATTATTAAAATGTTATAAAACGTAAATGATCGGAAATGTAATGCTATATAACTTCAGTTACGTAGTTTTTATCGATAGGATCACTTGCCCCAAACTCCCATTTCATTCAGTGTGAATAAAATTATATACAGCCCAGATTGTAGTGACTTATTTCCCGACTATGCATACCGATTTTCATTAAATTCTCTTCAGCCGCGTTCTCGTCATGCGCGTACAGACAGACAGACAGACAGACAGACAGACAGACAGACAGACAGACAGACAGACAGACAGACAGACAGACCGTCGGGCAGACATAACGGAAAGTTAGAAAATGAATTTCCTTGTTACTGTTGACACGGCCGATTCAAAAATACCATTCTTTTTAAATTCTGAGCAATGTATAGACAAAACTCTTATTTTATATAGATTTATTTAAAAAACTTCCATCAGTTGTAGGTTGCCACAAAGGACAAGGTATAACGAAACAAATGCAATTATAATTCTAGTTTACAATACTTTTGTTGGAGGGACTGAGTGTCTCAGACGGTTGAGGCGCTGGCCTTCTAACTCCAACTTGGCAGGTTCGATCCTGCACCAGTCCGGTGGTATTTGAAGGTGCTCTAATACGTCAGCCTCCTGTCAGTAGATTTACTGGCACGTAAAATAACTCCTGCGGGACTAAATTACGGCACCTCGGCGTCTCCGAAAACCGTAAAAAGTCGTTAGTGGGACGTAAAGCAAATAGCATTATTATTTATAATTTTGTTCGTTACATTTCTCTCATAATGCCTTTACAGTATGAGAGTTATTGCACGTAGCAATGCTTATTCAATAATTATATGGAACATTGTAAAGCTAATAAAGACTTAGGTTGTAGTTCCTGAACCTCTAAATTAAACTGCTTCCAAAAATTCACAATAAATCGAATGAAATAGTCTCTCGAGCTCCTATCATTAATCCTATCCCTTTAATGTCCTTCAATACAACTTTTTTATAATAAAATATTTTCTGTTCATAGATAGTCTTATTTTCCCATCATCGTCTTCTGGCTGGTCTGTGGAGATTTCAAAAGGAACTGTGAGGTCTATTATCCACCCCACACCCTCATTGTTATCATTATATACACAGGGGTGTAATGGAAATAACAGTGACGAAAATAAAATAAATATGTTAAAAGTGAAAGTAGTATTATGAATAATATAATCGAATCTAGTGATATTAAGATAGAATCAAATCATAAACACAAAGCATATATTATATATAAACTTTATTGCGCACAAGTTGTGCAGTATTAGGATAATTAATCAATACAGAGTTCTATGATTGATTTCACACGATTTTTACACGACAGTACGTGATATCGGTCACAATGTTTATCACAGAGTTCACATATGCACATCGAGTCCGGGTCGTGGTATGTCTTCGACCTACAGATTTTGTGATGGTAGCCATGGACTGCCATGGAATTTACAAAATGTCTCAGCTCCTGGTTTGTGCCGGTCCATGCTCTGTTCATCATGGCCTCTGAAGAGTAGAACTCTGGCCATATCTCCTTCTTTTTCTTCTCCCTCTCTAACCGCAGTTTCTTCCAGTTCTCTGTACAGGGCAGATTGAATTTCCATCTCAGGTCCTCTATTAGAAATGTTTCTTTCGCGAGTTCGTACGCTAGTCTTGACTTGGTGTACTTTGAAATTCCGAGGGCTGCTTTCAAGAATCTGGCTTTCACTTTTTCCATTCGTATTAGGTCTTTATAGCTTAACTTTTCCCATGTTATCTCTATTCCGTATGTTAGAATAGGAACGATTTTGGCATCAAAGAGGGCTATAGCTGTTTCCATGGAAAGTTTTCTTAATGGCATGATGTCGTAGATGGCTTTGGTTGCGGCAGCTGCTCGTTGTGTTGTGTGAATTCTGAATGAGTGTGCTGTTGTCTGGACCGTTACGCCCAGATATTTGAAGCTGTTCGTAGTTTGTAGAGGTTCATGTTTGAGGTAAATTTTGTCCCTTGCAGATAGGCGTCCTCCTTTCCTGAAGACCATGTGTACTGTCTTTTCTGCGTTTATTTGCAGTCCGTTGTATTCAGCCCATGTTCCTAGAGCATTTATTCCTTTCTGGAGTTCGTTAGTATCGTGAGAACCTATCACCATGTCGTCTGCGTATATATAAATCTTGAGGGACGGAGCGGAAGTTCTTATTGCTTGGACCACGTCATGTGTGGCTACGTTGAACAGAAGGGGACTAAGGGGGTCTCCTTGTAACACTCCGTTTGTCTGTATAATTTCTTGCGAGGTTGTTACGTTGTCTGAAATTATGATGGTGTTTATACTCAGGATGTTGTGTATCAAGACGCTTAATTCCTTGTTTTGTTCCACCATCTGTTCTAGTTTGGCGCATGTTAAGGTCCTGTTGAGATTGTCGAACGCTTTTGTAAAATCGACAAATACTGCGTGGAATTTTCCTTTTGGGAATCTTATATCCTCCTCGATGTCGTCTATGAGGTTTTTGACTGCATGTAGGGTGCTTCGGTTTTTCCTGAATCCAAATTGTTCCTCTGGGATCTTGTTGTCGATTTCCTCTGTTAGTCTTATCTTCACAAGATTCGTCAGAATTTTGAGAAAGTTGTTCTCTAGCGCGATACCCCGGTACGAGTTTGGGTCAAGTGGTTCTCCTTTTCCCTTGTATATCATTCTAATTTTCGAGGTTTTCCAGCTCACCGGGATTTGTCCTTTATACAGACATAAGTTCATCATGTTCGTGATTGCTGGGATTAAAACTTCCGAGGCTGTTTTGATGTGCTCGTTAAATATCCCATCCGGGCCTGCTGCCTTCTTGTTTTTCAATGTTGATATAGTGTTTCTAATTTCCTCTGTTGTAAATCTTCTGATGTCATCGTATTGTCTTGTTATTTCATGAGCTTCGTTGACACTTTGTTGGTTTAGGATGTTTGTGAAGTGAGCCTCCCAGATTGGCATCTCTATTTTCCCCATTGTCTGTGACTGTCGTGGCTTTAGAGCAATGTAGGGGTTTTCTTTTGCTTCTTCCACCATTCTTCTAGCCTCGAGTTCTGTGAAATCGTCTCGTTTCTTCTTTAGAAGGTTTTTATATTCTTTTCTGAGTCTGCTATATGTGATTAGGTCGTCCTGATTTTGAGTGCGTTTGGCCACGTGAAGGGCTGATATGACTCTCTTTCTCTCTGTATAGCATTGTTGATCGAACCATTTCTTTGCCTTTCTCTCGTTTATTGTGGAGGTTGCGGCTTTGATTATGTCTTCTAGCGCTGTTGCAGCAGCATCTAGGTCCTTTTCCTGAATCTTGTTTTCAAAGATTGTAAGCTTGTCTCCATTTTCGCGTATTTTATTCACGTCTATCTTTCTGGAGGTTCTTTTCGTATGGTTTGTTTCCTGTCGTGTGCCTGTAGACTCTTTCAATTTGAAAGTAGTTGTCACTGGACAATGTTTCTTTATTGGTGTCACCGCGTCGGAATATAACACCTTATGGTCCGTTACTTCTAGATCGTTGCCCTTGTACAGGATTATGTCTATGGTACTGCTACCATTATGTGCGAAGTATGTGTTGTCTTCTCTCTTACTAACCAGTGTAAATCCCTCTTCAGCCATCATCTGTAGTAGTTCCCTACTTCTGCAATCATACTTATCTAGCCTACAGTTTAGGTCGCCCGCTATAATAATACTTTTTCCCGTGGCCGTCTTTCCTAGAGCAGTCATCACGATTGCTATGATGTCTTCAATCGGGGTCAGTGGTTCGATGTATAGGCCTACGAAAGTCACTCTCTCGGACTCCATTATTATGGTGTCTTCTTGTTCACAGACGCAAGATGTTCTTCCTATCGTTGGTTTGTAGAAGCAGGATATTCCTTTTGTAGGTCTTCCCCTCGGTCCTTTTTTTGCAGGAATATGTTTTGAGTAGAAACCGGGGATTTCTATATTGTCCGTCGCGAAAGTCTCTGTCAGGATGAGTATATTGCATATATTGCACATGCATAACACGCATAAGGATATTAAATTCGAGTCGATGTGGATGTCTAATGAAAAGAATTTGTCAAACATATACACATTTTAAGATGATACCGAATTACCTCCTTCAATTTATATGTGAAGGGAAGGAATAATAAGAAGTGAAAGTATTATGTCTGCGATAAGACGTGGGAAATAAGTGATGAAATGGAAGTAGGGGGATTATTTTTGAGGTCACAAGTAGAAGTTTACGCACGTTTTCGTAGTACTTGGACGCAGGCATATTTAAAATCTTAGTTAGTTCCTAAAAAAACTAGTTGAATTCTTCGAATGCTCTAAAGAAAAGTTGTCTTGATCGGTGTGGCTCAAATACAAGGTGTTTATTTTCAGTTATAAATTACCAATTTTGATTTGTGTATTTAGCACTTTATAGCGTTCCAAATTCGTAATTTAGCATATTATAGCCTTTTGTTAGGCTATCCCTCCATTCATCAGCACGATTACAATGGCATTAGGATAATAAATTGCACATAAAAGCACATTTTTATCATCTTTGTATCATCATCATCGTCATTATTTCACTGGATTCTTCGAAGATGCAGGCGATTCGGAACGATTGCATTGCTGTAGAGACGAAGTCTCGGTCCGCTCCAAGGTCTCGGACTCCATATAAAAGCACATTAGAAAGATAAAATAATGCGTTTTGAGAGGAAAGTGATATTTATATGACGTTTAGTAAATAAAAATGAATGTATCACACAGTCATTCAAGAAGAGCTCATACGAGTCAGACCGTTGCGATTGGAAAGTTAATGTCGTATTAGAAATTAAAATACTCCATAGTGTGTGCATATACTTACATTTGTCTGTGCGTCGTACCGACACAACTGGGTCTTATGTTGACGATGGGAGAGAAAAGGGCTAGGAGTAGGAATGAAGCGGCCGTGGCCTAAATTAAGGTACAGTCCTGTCATTTGCCTGGTGTGAAAATGGTTGGTATTCCACAGAAAACAACCTTCAGGGCTGCCGACAGTGGGGTTCGAACTTCCGAATGCGAGCTCACAGCTCCCTCAAAGAATTTCAGTAAATTTACCTTCCCACTGCGCTACGCGACGGCAAACTGACCGAAGTTTTCCGAAATGCTCCGATTATTTTCTTACAGCGCTATGCGGCGAAACGCGAATCTATTGCTCCCTCACGAACTAGACTCTTGTGGAATCGTCCACTAGAATTTATCATTTGTTGATAGACAGCAGCATAATCGGAATATCGAAATTGATGGGTAGACTTACTTAAAGATCTGTAACTCAGTAGGAATGGCCGTACGATTATCGTTACTCTCATCATTACAGCCCGGATATTTCGGCAGAAATAGTTTAGATTGCAAACTAATTCGGCAAGTAGTAAGTGTCATCTGGCTTTCTCTTCCATAATGTGTCCGACTCGTTGGCTAAATGGTCAGCGTTCTGGCCTACGGTTCAGAGGGTCCCGGGTTCGATTCCCGGCCGGGTCGGGGATTTTAACCTTAATTGGTTAATTCCAATGGCTCAGGGGCTGGGTGTGTGTGGCGTATTCAACATTAGAAATCATCCTAGTTAGGGCCCTCATCTTCACAGACATGCAGGTCATCTAATAGGCCGTCAACTAGAAAAAGACCTGCACCAGACCTCTCAGGAGGTCATACGCCATTAATTAATTTCCATAATGTACGAGTAGCGAAGAGTTCCAGGAGTTCTAATAGGCAGTACACCTAATGTTGATGCCACTCGCATAACATAACTGATGCGCGGGCTAGAGTATTGTGATGTGGTACCCATAGGAGAATTCCACCTTTACGATACAATTAATTCTTTCTTTTTAGAATAACACTAAATCATGCTCCATGTTTCGAACTTATTGGAAGATATCTTCAGTCATCAATATACAAAAGACAAAAAAGTAACAATGATATGTATAAAACTTTAGAAGAGACTGAATAATCTTTGTATCTGATCATGTCTCTGATCAGAATTTGTCACAATAAATTTCGTAAAAAAGTAATATCGCAAAATCCCCTTAAGATTTTAACGAACACTAACCTATATTTTTACGTGTTGTTAAATACAACAATTAGACGTTGTATGAAGAGCTGTATTCAACTATAGTCCATTTAACAGATCTCGTCTTAACAACAGGAGGTAGACTCACCTGTAAAGTGTGTGTTGTGGAAGTTGTATTCTATATAATAGTGTTTTTCTTTACTAAACATAGTCATTTTAATTCAAAGTGTGTGATAGTGTGACAATATTTAATGTGATAAATTGTGATAAAAGACATGATGATTATGCCTTTAAAATGTTTAATATATATACTTGTTCTTGTATTTTTTGTCTTTTAAACGGCCGTAGCCGTGTTGAAACACCGGATCCCGTGAGATCTCCGAAGTTAAGCGACATTGGGCGTGGTCAGGAGTTGGATGGGTTGCCACGCGCTGTAAGGGAATGGAGGAGCGGAAAGGAACTGTCCACCCTACCGCACGTAAACTCCGGCTCAGGAACACCTCTGCGGAGGTTCGGACCTGCCTTCGGGCAGAATAACCCTTGCCTACCTTTGTCTTTTAAACAGTGATGACTGAAGATACCTTCCAATGAAGACGAAACATGTACCACGAGATAGTGTTATTCTGAAAAGAACTTAATGAGTGCGTTTGCTCCCTCTGTAATCAAAAGTGCAGTTTATATCATATAAAGGAGTGTCCGAAAAGGGTGAAATCAATTAGCAAATATAGTAGGGAATACTTTAAAGTTATGAACTGAGAATATAACAAATTGCTAATTTGTAAATGTTTTTACTAGGTTAAGTAATGCTCTTTAGAGCGCACCTTAATAAATTATTTATTTAAAGGTGAAATTTTCCTAAAAGTACCATGACACTTGTTAAGGTCGACAATACGGGCTAAAAATGCATTTTAGTTGCATGTTATTTACTCCAGTAAGTTTGCATTCCAACCTGTTAATGCCTGAATTTCCGTGGTATCATCATCATCATCACTAATTTTTTGGCTCCATGGAATCTAGGCTTTCCACTTTACAACGTCACATGTAATGACTGGTCTCAATGATAATATTCGGTGTCACCCTCGCTTTCTCATTTATGCAGCTACCATTGAGGAATTTAGAACCAGTATATTAATATGGTAAAACTTCCTAATAATGCTAACCTCAAAAGTAAAATTTTCTTGAATATCGACAAACGATGATTATTCCGAGGAACAGAGGTTCTTGAGATAACAATGGACCGATTCTTGTGTAAGCTGATTTCCAATATCTTCACCTTTATTCGTTGAACGCCTCAGGGGGTGTTGAAGGAACAGATTATGGCTTACGAGAGAAGCAAAAACTCATCTCCGGCAGCAGGCATTGAGCTCGATAGCGTTTTATGCACAAAAATAAAGTTATAACAATATTTAGGGGAAAAGAGATATGATTCAGTTTAGCATATGCTACCTTCCCTCTAGGGAGAAACTCTTTGTATACGTTCAGCAGTAAGAAGAAATGATCAACGCCTCGCAACACGTGATGTAAAATAGAACGATTATATACATTTCTATATATTGATGGTATTAGTGATATGGAAAAATTGCTATAATAATAATAATAATAATAATTTTATTTATTTATTTATAACTTATCTAAAATACATTTGCAAATATGCAGTAGGATATTATACATTATCTTTGCAATTATTTACACCTGCAAAGCACTTGATGTGCTTATCTGCCGGTGTAATTGTTTCACATTTGTATACATTTTGCAATACTTACTGTTTACAACATTAATAAGGTATGTATATTTACATTAGCATTGTAATTTTGTCCTGTGGTGTGAGTTTTTCTTAATCCCTGAAAGTATCACTCAAAATAGATAAGTCTTTGGTACATTTTTCATTCATGAACAAATATTTAAACTGTAATTTTATTATCTATGATCCATAGTTTCACATGTTTTTTTAGTTGATATTTGGTTTTCAAGTGTGTCAATTCTGAGGGCAACTTGTTCAAAAATTTAGGAACTACAACTTGCAGTGTTCTGGATCCATATTTGTTGTAGTACCTCATGTCCTGAAAATAACTTATATGCCTCAGTCTTGTTCCATGTGTATGTTCATTAACAATTCTATATTGTGGCTTCCAGTAATTTTCTTTAATTATGTTGTACATATAAAGTTGTTTAACTCTCAAGAACCTTTCTTTCTGGTACATCCCTGTTAACATATCCTCACTTAAGCTAAATATTCCTCTGTTTTCATACCAAAAGAATGCTTTGACAATGCGATTTTGTAACATTTGTACCATGTTTATGTCTGTAACAGAAGCTGATCCCCATACACTTACACCATATGATATAAGTGACTCAACAAGTGAATGATAAACCAATTTTAAGCTATCATGAGGTATTATATACTTAACCATTTGCATTTTGAACAAGCTTAGCCTCAGCCTTTCACACAACTTATTAATATGTTGCTTCCATGAAAAATATCTATCTATTATTATACCTAAATATTTCATGTTATCAACTTCCTCTATTACATAGTCACAATTGCATGATTTTTGTTCACCATCGTGAATGCACTGAACTGAATGGCCTGTTATCTTAATGTTTTCTCTTTGCATTTTTGGGGTAATAATGTACAAGACTTTTGTTTTTGAAGTGTTAATTATTAGACCCTTATCATGGCACCATTCTTGAAAGTAGTTGTACTCCATTTGTAAATGCTTCTCTGCTACTTTTGGGTTTTTATGTACTGATACAATTAGTTTATCGTCTGCATACATGAAATATTTACATTTTTTAAAACATGAGCTTATATCATTGACAAAAATAATATACAAAATGGGTCCTAGGATACTTCCTTGTGGAACACCTCTTTTAATAGAAGTTATTTCTCCATATATATTCTCAATTTTTACCCTATACGTTCGGTCAGTCAGATAACTTTCAAAAACTTTAAGTGGTGTTCCTCTTACCCCAATTTTGCTTAAGGCTGCAATAATTTTTTCATGGGAAATTGAATCAAATGCCTTTGAGAAATCAATAAACATAGCTAAAATGTGCATACCTTGATTTAGCTTCTCATTGATCAAATTGGAGAATTCCTCAAGAAGATTACTTGTACCCTTGTGTTTTTGATAAGCAAATTGATGTTCATCAATAATTTTAAATTTTTCTAAATATGAGATTAGGTGATCAGCAATGTATCTTTCAACTGCTTTACCTATAGTTTGAAGAATAGATATCTGTCTATAGTTTTCATACTGTAAATGTGAACCTTGCTTGTAAATAGGTCTCACTATGGCAGTCTTCAGATCCTTTGGGAAAATACCTGTCTCTATTATTTTATTGATTAGCTTCTGTATTACTGGTGTTATTATGTCTATGTTATCTTTCAGATGTTTAACTGTTAATTTATCCATGCCTGGTGATTTATTTATGTCCATTCCTTCAATTATGTGTGCTATATCTGCTGTACTTGCTAGTGGTAGATAAAATGATGAAAGTCTCTCTGTATTAGGTAATGGTCTTCGTTGTACTCTACATTCATGTACTACCTTGTCTAGCTGTTCTGAAAATGTTTTTGAAAAGTTATCAACTATATTTTCTAGTGAGTCTTGCCTTCCTAAATAATGTCTTACCGTTTCTTCTATTGTCCATTTCTTTTTAGTCTTTAGCACATCATTTAATACTTCCCAAGTTTTCTTCATGTCCCCTCTACAACATTCAAACTGCAATCTGTGATACTTTCTTTTTGCTTTTTGAATATCAGCTATTATATCATTCCTCATTCTTTTATATAACCTCCTTAAATTTTCTTTATTTTCTGGATTTAAATTTGATGCATTTTTCCATCTTTTGAAAAGTCTGTCCCTTTCTTTGATTTTTTCTATTATAGCACCCGTCAGCCACGGTTGAGAGTCTTTCCTTCTCTTCTGTTTTTTTGTATCCTTCGTTTCAATAGTTGCCTTGTTAACTGCATTGCAAATCTTCATGTATATATCATCTGAACTCATGTTCTCATTTATTTCTTTTGCAATCATTTCTATTTCTGTTCTTAACATGGATTTACTCACCCTTTCCTGTATGTTATCTATAACTTTTTCACTTGGAACATATTTATTACACCTAGTATCATGTGATATATGTACAGTTATTATATAATGATCAGAAACTTTAGTCTGAATTACAGAAGAATCTCTTACATTTTTCCCACTCCTAATCAATGCATGGTCGATGCAGGATTGTGTTAGTTTTCCATTTACATATTCTTCCCTTGTGAACTTGTTAATGCAATGAACTAACTGATGATCTGCTAGCACATTATTGTACAAGGATGTGACTCTGCTGTCTTTCAGAATATCTATGTTCATGTCCCCAATAATTATTAAGTTTCTGGCATTCATACTATGTAAATGAAGATCTAACTCCTCCACAAAATCCTTTGGATTATAGTCAGGTGGTCTGTATACTGCCATAATGATCCCATATAGTGTTCCATTAATCCAAACTTCCCCTGATAAATTTTCAAATTGATTTGTTATACATTTCTTTTCTTTAAATATGAACCCTTCCTTGACAAAAATGACTATTCCTCCACCCCTAGAAACATTTCTTATTGAATAATGCATACTATATCCTTCTAACTCATACTGCTCAACTTCCATTTCATTATTTACATTTATTTCACTAAATATTAGCACATCTACCAGTGGCCTGCTGTGTCTTAATATTATAACCATCTGATCCCAATATTTCCTAATTGATCTTATATTCATATGAAGCAGAGACATTTCACTTTCTTGTTTCTTTGTCATCTGTAGCCATTCATCACAATTATTGTATACCTTTGAGTCTAGTAATAAACTACAACTATCAATGTAACTTACATCCATAACTAAATTTAAGATACACTAGAGTAAAATTAAATATTGATATTTTCAGCCAGTTACTGGATTTTTTCAATGTCTTTTTTTGAAAGAATTCTTACCGGAGTAGTTTTCTCTTCCTTTCTAGCGAACAGCTTTCCCTGCTTCACCCATACGTACTTCCATCCTTTGATGTCCGCCTGTCTCCATGCCTCCCAGCGAAGATTAGCCATGTAAGGGGACAGTTGCTCCGTGACAAGTACCTTCCCTCCTTCAGTTGGTCCAATAACTTTGGAGTTAAGGATGGTCTTGCTTTTCCTTCTTGCGAGCATTAAGTCTCTCTTCTTCCTTGGTAGTTGAATTATGATGGGTTTGGGTACTCCTTCTTTCCTGGTTGGAACTCTGTGTGCTGCATCTATTTCAGTTTTACACAATGGAACATCCAGCTCTGCTGCAATTCTGCATGCTATTTCTTCAACATCTTCCTCATCTTTCTCTGGAATACCATGTAGCAAAAGGTTTCTATTTCTGGAATATTGCTCAAGTTCTTGTATTCTAATTTCCTGTTCATGAATTATATCATCCTTTTCTTTGCATGCATCTGTTAAACACTCCACTTTCTTTTCCAACTCCTTTATCTGTTTAATCATGCTCTGCATTCCTGTCCTAATGTCCTCATACTGTTCACAAATGAACTTCTGACTTTTAACACTTTCCCTCAGTTCTTCCTTCATTTCATTCACTGCATCTTTCAAGTCCACAACTATTGTTAATTTTTTGTTGATGTCCGTCAAGTCATCGCTTTTTTTAGCGTTACTGCTAGTGTCCACTTTCTTTCTGCATTCAGCACATCGCCATTTTGTTTTCTTGTCCTTGCTCATCGCACGGTACGAATTTTCTTTCAGGGCGGAGCAATCATAGTGCCATGCATTTCCGCACCCCTTGCACTCCACATAGCCACCGTCATTAGGCAGTTCGCACTCGCACGCTTTGCAGTATTCCATGACTTATGCAGCAGTTGGCAGTACTACCGTGTTTTGTTTCTCGTTCCTTACTCCGCCACTAGAGTCTCTGATGTCATACGTTAACTAAATGGCGACTTAAATTTTAACGAACTCAACAATCAAGCAAACACAGTTTTTACTCTTGTACAGGTTTCGCGTGAAATGTTAATTATGTCAATTCAAAGAACTGCACTTAGTATTAAGTAATGTAACTGAACTGTACCTCAATAATGTCACTTTCCACTTGAAAAATGAAACTCTCACGGCACTGTATACAAACACAACCCTGTCCTGCCTCCGCTTTGTCCAGCACAAACCTCACATGGAGTGATCGGGATTTGAATCACGGTATCCAGCGGTGAGAGACCGAGACTTTGCCGTCTGAGCTACGGAGGCTCAAATAATAATAATAATAATAATAATAATAATAATAATAATAATAATAATAATAATAATAATAATAATTGAAGCCGAGATCCAGTTATCTGTGAACAAAATTCACAATAATGATTAATATTTCCTCTCCTCAGGAATTTCACGTTATTTCCAATAATAATAATAATAATAATAATAATAATAATAATAATAATAATAATGAAAATGAAAACCTACAACCTGTTTTCCAGTCATTGACCGGGTCAGGGATGTAATGAATGAATCATATACAGGCTATTAGTACGATGGGGTCGCCACTCACAAAGTGATTTAGTAATGACTGATATATGCTATGAAACGAGAATGGAGAGTGTTGCTGGAAAGAAAGATGACAGGGAAAACCGGAGTACCCGGGGAAAACCCTGTCCTGCCTCCGCTTTGTCCAGCACAAACCTCACATGGAGTGATCGGGATTTGAATCACGGTATCCAGCGGTGAGAGACCGAGACTTTGCCGTCTGAGCTACGGAGGCTCAAATAATAATAATAATAATAATAATAATAATAATAATAATAATAATAATAATAATAATAATAATAATAATAATAATAATAATAGTACAGCACATGAAGCCGAGATCCGGTGATCTGTAAACAAATTTCATAATTCTTGATATCACTCCTCCATAGGAATTTCACATTATTTCAATAATAATAATAATAATAATAATAATAATAATAATAATAATAATAATAATAAAGTCATTAATGAATACGCTTGGACTACAAATGAGGCACATAGTTCATTGACATGGTACTAACTTTTCACAAACCAAGTAAATTTGATGAGAAAGACCGGTTTGTATCTTTGCATTTGAAAGATAGCAGGTTCCAACCTCACAGTCGTCAGTTCCTAACATGTTTTCCATGTTTCCCAATTTATCAACCGTGAAATACTGGCGTTATACCTTAATCGAAGCCAGCTTTCTACAGTTAGCCTTTTCCAATGCTAGCGACAATGAAAAGTTTTATGCGTTACTGCGACATTGAACCATTCTAAGAAAACGCCTTTCTTATGGCATTGATCCTGTTTGTTTTTCGGATTCCGCGTAAGGCTATAGTTCTCATGACTTACGACTGAAATCCCAATAGCCCCGTAGGACAACAAACTTCTATTCTTGGTCACGCGTCGTAATTTGTTCCCAAAGTTGAACGTGGTTTGACGATTACTGATTGTGAGATCCTAGCTGAATAAGATATTGCTTCCATTTGCCTTGTACTTCAAAACCGAATTCACTTGTTCAACAATTGTTCTTTCTCTGCTTCAAATATCTTTGGTTTATGTTGTTGTTTGAGTCATCAGTCCGTAGACTGGTTTGATGCATCTTTCCATCCCATCCTATATTGTGCTAATCTTTCTTCATTTCTACGTAAAAAAAACTTAGGCGTTTTCATGAATGACACATTAAACTGGAATGACCATATAACAAATGTCTGCAGAAAGGTACATGCATCTCTTCAACCTCTAAAAATTAAACAATCCATTGTTCTACACAACATGAAAATAAAAAGTATTCAAACTCTCATTTTTCCAATAATTTATTACTGTGGTGTCGTATTAACCGATGCAGCTGCAGAACAGACTATGAAACTTCAAAGGGCAATGGACTTTTGCATCCGATTTATATTTTCTTTGAACTTTAGGACACACATTTTCCCTTATTATGAGAAGCTATCCTGGCTGAAAATCGATCAACTAAGAAATTTACATACTGCGGCACTAATTTTTCGACTTCTGAACGAATCTACACCTGAATACCTATCCTCACATTTTAATTTCCTCTCATCTATTCATGGACATAATACCAGATCGACTTCTATCCTAATGATATCGGTTAATCACTCAACTGTATACAGCCACTGTTTCCTAGTGTCTGGGGCAAGGCTATGGCTATGGATCACACTCCTGTCAGTATACGTAATAGCACTTCAATAGTGTCATTTAAACGGTCTTGTCGAGATTTCCTCTTAAATACTTGTTCACCTTATATGAATGTTTGTGTGTATGAGTGCAAGTATGATTTAGAGCTATTGTTAGGTGATGTAGATATGCTAGATAATATTAATCATTAAAAATAACTATTATAATCTGTTATAATATTATTCCATTAATTTAGGTAGTTCCTACAGACTGTTAATGTTATTTTTCCAAGTTATATGACTATATACAGTATGTTGTGGTTAAGTGTAAGAGAGGGCCGTGTGCCCTAACTTCGCCACACACAAAGGCATAAAATAAATAAATAAATAAATAAATAAATAAATAAATAAATAAATAAATAAATAAATAAATAAATAAAATACTACATCCTACTTCTGCTCAAATTTGCTTGTCATACTCACACTTTGGTCTACCCCTGCCGTTCTTACCGCCTACACTTTCCCCAAAAACAGACTGAAACAAGTACTGCGTGTCTTAAGATATACCTATCATTCCCTTCTTCTCGTCAAATTTAGCCAAATTGATCTCCTCTCATGAATTCGACTAAGTACCTCTTCATTCTTAATTCGACCTACCCATCTCACATTCAGCATTCTTCTGTTACACCACATTTCAAAACCTTCCACTCTCCTTCTTCCTCAGCAAGTTCTCGTCGATGTATCACTTCCATACAATTCCATACAATTCCACGCTCCAGACATAAGTTTTCAAATGTCTTTCTAATTCCTATAGGCCTAATAATCTTCAAACTGAACAAATTTATTTTCTTAAGAAAGGCCTTCCTTGCTAGTGCTTGTCTGCATTTTATGTCCTCCTCACTTCTGCTATCGTCAGTTATTTTACTACCCAAGTAACAATATTCACGTACTGTATCTACGATTTAATTTCCTAATGTAATATTACCTGCATCACCCGACTGCGGTCAGCTGCACTCCATTACTTTTGATTTGGATAAAAACGTTTTCATCTTTTGCTCCTTCCCCTAGGCTCTGTCCATACCATTCAGCAACTTCTCCTCTTTACTTTCATCCATGACTCGTACCTTCCTTTACCCGATGAAATGAAATGCCGTATGGCTTCTAGTGCCGGGATATCCCAGGACGGGTTCGGCTCCCCAGGTGCAGGTCTTTCTATTTGACACCCGTAGGTGACTTGCGCGTCGTGATGAGGATGAAATGATGATGAAGACAACATATACACCCAGCCACCATGCCATTGTAATTAACCAATTAAGATTAAAATCCCCGACTCGGCCGGGAATCGAACCCGGGACCCTCTGAACCGAAGGCCAGTACGCTGACCGTTCAGCCAACGATTCGGACGTTTACCCGATAATCTCATACTTCAAGCCATCTGACGTCTCCGCTAATCCTAATAAAGACTGCGTTCTTCTATCGTCCTGAACAACAATCCCCATCTCTCTGTTCTGTATCCCCAGCTCTGTATAAAGGGAAAAGGGCTACATTTTTACAAAATAAAAGGGGGGGGTGTACATTCTAGGACGAAACCTTACAGTCTGACACCGAGGTGTGCCGGTTCCAATCCCGTAAGTGGAAACATTTTCACCATCAGACGTTGTCCATCATCGTAATAGGGATGGTGGTATACAATTGGCAATCACTAGCCTGGGCTCAATTACAAATCTCTCCGCTGTGCTCATATGGAGTGAAAGATATGACGCAATTAATGGTGCTTCGTCTGTCGAATTGGAACTTCTAGCCTTGAGCAGACCACTTGGTCGACAGCAGGTTTTACCCTCTCCGCACATCATCATCATCATCATCATCATAAAATCACTATAAAACATATAACATACATCGACTTCACGCTGGACACAGAGATACACCCATTATGCCTCCGTGGCAACAAGTAACACATTCCTTGATCAAAAAGATGGTTTGCACAAATAAACCAAGATCGCAAACCGCACATCATCATCGCCGTTGGACTTGTATCCAAGTGCCTGGGCACTGGACCACACACATGACAGTTACCCATTATTCAAATTGCTCTAGCATTCGCGGACTGATGTGGATAACTTCGTATGTTCTCTCGTTTTTAAATGTTATCATTTCCAATCTTCTTCTTCTTTTCTTGCCGCTTTTCCCACACCTGTGGGGTCGCGGGTGCGAACTGCGCCGCACATGTGGATTTGGCCCTGTTTTACGGCCAGATGCTCTTCCTGACGCCAACCCTCTATGGAGGGATGTAAGCACTATTGCGTGTTTCTGTGGTGGTTGGTAGTGTAGTATGTTGTCTGAATATGATGAGGAGAGTGTTGGCACGGACATATAAACCCAGTCCCCGAGCCAGAAGAATTAATCAGAAGCGATTAAAATCCCCGACCCGGCCGGGAATCGAACCCGGGACCCTCTGAACCGAAGGCCAGTACGCTGACCATTCAGCCAACGAGTCAGATTTTATCATTTCCAATGTTCACTGAAATCACTCACAGTTGAATCTTAGTTAGTACCGTACTAGAGTTTCTCCGTAAGTACACGGCCAAGATTCAGTCCCATGCAACATTATTGAGCTAACTTTGTTAAGTCCTATAACACCTTGAAGTAAGTTTGGGTGAACGAAATCTCGTTTGAAAAATATGGCTTTACTTCTTAGGATAATCTACATTACGGTTGCACTTTCTAAAAAATCATAGAAAGCAGAGAAAATGAAAATTAAACTCACGTTTCTTCCTTACCGAACGTGACAAGCTCTATGGTAATTCTTCACTTGCTACTTTGAGTGAAGTAACTTTTTCACCATTTTATGCAAAGTAAGTTAACGCTCTGAACCAATCAACGTCCATCAGAGGGGAAGTTGTGGGAGCGATTGTATGGCATTCTGTTCATTAGGTTGTCCATGGAAAGGGGCCCTGCCCTTCCACAACTTCAGTCGTATGGCTAAGCAAGTTTTATACTTGAAGGCATATAAGTCAATATTGCTACGAGGGAGCAAAAGTGGGGGGTAATATAATAAAAACCAGTGACGAAGCGAAGTAGAGAATGAAAGAGGGCGATGAATGGATAACGGATACTATAGAAGACAAGGCAGGAAATTGGATCTTATTAAAGGAGGAAAAGCTGTCGTCACGCAAATAACGAGTGACGATAAAAATAATGATGCAGGAGAATGATTAAGGAGCTTATCGGTTAATCACACATTGAGATGCTAAAGAAGGTGTCTCTGTACATGTAATGGTTACTTTCTGGTTTATTTTCAGTTATAATACCTAACGTATCTTTGGAAATCTCGTGTAATATTTGTAGGTCTACTAATATAGAGTTATTGAATGTTCTGTTTAACAGCATCAAAATTTTGTTCCATCGACCATCGACAACTACGGATGGATTTTAAAACTTCGTGTACGAGGAAGGCATTATGAATGAATGTATGGCCAGCCATATGAGGCAAGAATTAAAAGAAAAATCATGCTTCCTTTTAAGATGTAAATCAATTCTCTTCAGTAATGTCATCGATTCTATTTTACAATACTGTTTCTCCCCTTTTATGGGTTTTCTCAATTATCTAGGGCAGGAAATTTGTTTTGATTTAGCCCTGTTTTACGCCCGGTTGCCTTTCTTGACACCAATCGTATATGCAGGGATGTATTCACTATTACGTGGTTCTGTGGTGATTTCCAGTGTGATGTGTTGTGTATTGTATTTAAGTGAAGATGTGTATTAGAACGAACACGAACACCAAGCCCTGATCTGGAAGAATTGAATAGATGCAGTTAATATGACCGCCAAGGCATAATTTGCGATCATACAAATTTTATTGTAAAATGGAGGGGTACGTATAAGTATTTTCATGCAGAAACAGTTTCCAAGAAGGGCATTCCAGGAATCATTGATGAACAAGGGCGTTGTAACTTTCCTAACTCGTCGACTAGCTTTTGAAACATTTATATTATAAAACTGCATTTAACTAGAAAAATCTGAATATCTGCATTTAAAATGGAAATTATGAAAATTAATATTCATTAAATAAAATACACACTCGTCGGACCTTGTACTCACACTTACTTGTTACCTGCTTACTTACACATACGTTATTTGAAGGGCGCCAGCTGCCACTCAGTGCAGCAATAATAGTATGAGACTCTTGACTATCTCTAGGGTGTGGGGTAATAAGCTTACTTTTGACAACATACCATATAAGTTCTGGGAAAAGGAGATTGGCGTTCGGTTTCCCCATTAATTTTGAGGTTAATGTTAATTTTCACAATTTCCATTTTAAATGCAGATATTCAGATTTTTCAATTTAAATGCAGTTATATAGATATGTTTTAAAAGTTAGTCAGTGACTTAGGAAACTTACAGAGTTTATATGGGAAGATCTTCGAAAGGCAAAAGTATTCAGTCAGCAGTATGTAAAGATTGTTGGTTACAAGTATAATTTCCAGATAGAGAAGATAACCAACACTAAAGAAGTATTAAAATTTACCTATTACAACAATGACATTTACAGTAAGATACAAAAGTTGAAAACTAGAAAGGCAGCTGGAATTGAAAAGGTTTCGGGGGATAAACTAAAGTATTATTGTTTGCATGAAGGAGCTATACCAAATGAATGGAGCGTTGCTATAGTAGACCTTGTGTATAAAGAAAAGGATGATAGACATAAATCTGAAAATTACAGTCCAGTCAGTTTAACATGCATTTCAGTAAGCTTTGGGAAAGCATTTTGTTCTGATTATATTAGGCATATTTGCAAAATTAATAACTGGTTCGATAGAAGGCAGTTCGGATTTAGGAAAGGTTATTCCACTGAAGCACAACTTGTAGGATTCCAGCAAGATACAGCAGACATCCCGGATTCAAGGAGGTCAAATCGACTGTATCGCAATTGATCTATCTAAGTCATTTGATAGGGTAGATCATGGGAGACTACCGGAAAAAATGAGTACAATTGGACTAGACAAAAGATTGACTGAGTGGGTGGCTATATCTCTAGAAAATAAAACTCAGAGGGTTGGAGAAGGCGAAGCTTTATCTGACCCTATAACAATTAAGAGGGGAATTCCTCAAGGCAGTATTATTGGACCTTTGTTTTCTTATGTATATCAATGACATGTGTAAAGAAGTGCACTCAGAGATAAGGCTTTTTGCAGATGATGTTATTCGGTACAGAGTAAAAAATAAGTTAAAAGTTTGTGAGCAATTGCAAAATGACCTCAATAGTGTTGTGAGATGGACAGTAGGCAATGGTATGATGATAAACGGGGTTAAAAGTTAGGTTGTGAGCTTCACAAATAGGAAAAGTCCTCTCAGTTTTAATTACTGCATTGATGGGGTGAAAGTTCGTTTTGGGGATCATTGTAAGTACCTAGTTGTTAATATAAGGAAAGATTTTCATTGGGGGTAATCACATAAATAAGTTGCAGATAAAGGGTATAGATCTCTGCACATGGTTATGAGGGTATCTAGGGGTGGTAGTAAGGATGTAAAGGAGAGGCCATATCTCGTAAGATCCCAAATACAGTATGATTCCAGTGTATGGGACACTCACCAGGATTACTTTATTCAAGAAAAGCAGCTCGATGTGTTCTGGGTGATTTTCGACAAAAGAGTAGTGTTACAAAAATGTTGCAAAGTTTGGGCTGGGTAGCGTTGGGAGAAAGGAGACGAGCTGCTCGACTAAGTGGTATGTTCCGAGCTGTCAGTGGAGAGATGGCATTGAATGACATCAATAGATGAATGCGTTTGAGTGGTGTCTTTAAAAGTAGGAAATATCACAATATGAAGATCAAGCTGGAAATGAAAAGGACAAATTGGGGCAAATATTTGTTTGTAGCAAGGGGAGTTGGTGATTGGAATAACTTACCAATGGATATTTTCAATAAATTCCCAATTTCTTGGCAATCATTTAAGAAAGGGCAAGGAAAATAACATATAAGGAATCTGCTACCTGGGCGACTGCCCTGAATTCGAGTTAACTCTTGATTTAGGATAAGTGAAGTTTTGTGACACTGAAGTGACTCGTTCCTGATCGCCGCTCATGGAGTATGTTAAAGTTCTGTTGACATAATTTTGTCAGATGATTGTGGGTCATCTAAAAATTTACGCCAGCGATAAAAATGTATGACACGATGTTACCTATCAACCGTGCAGCCTGTGATGTAAAATAGGATGGTCATGACTGAGAGATATAAGACTCTTTTATCAAAGAGGCCTCGTCTCATCGTAATCTAGAGAAATTATTTCGTAAGTCTCCGGCTCCATGGCTAAATGGTTAGCGTGCTGGACTTCGGTCACAGGGGTGCCGGGTTCGATTCACGGCAGGGTGGGAATTTTAACCATAAATGGTTCATTTCACTGGCACGGGGTTTGTGTGTGTGTGTCGTCTTCATCGTCATTTCATCCTCATCACGAGGCGCAGGTCGCCTACGAGAGTCAAATCACAAGACCTGCATCTGGCGAGCCGAACTTGTTCTCGGACACTTCCGCCACTAAAAGCCATACACCATTTCATTTTTTCATTTCGTGAGTGGTAGTTTCATACGCGCTGAGTCAGTTTTCCACTTTCAGTCCACTGAATCCCACACTTGTTGACTGTACATTTCATACATATGCCTCTCGAAAACGATTCTTTAGATTCAAATATATTTAACGTTAAAATTCGAATTTCATTTATTGAAAGACATTTTTATGATCATTTGATTTCCGCAGAGGAAAATTTGATGCTATTTTATTTTTTATATTTGTTTTGTCACTCCAGACACAGTTGCTGAAGGTAACGGACGAGTTATTAGCAGCGTAGATAAGTTCAGAGGTATTTCTATAAGTTACTAAACCAAGCACGTGGCTGTGCGGTTTCGGGTCACGTAGCTTTCGGCTTGCATTCTGGAGATAGTGGGTTCATATCCCACTGTCGGCAGCTCAGAAGACGATTTTCCGTGGTTTCCCGTACCTGTACCTTAATACAGTCCACGGCGGCTTCCTTTCCATTCCTAGCCCTTTTCTATCCCACTGTCGGCAGCCATGAAGGTGGTTATACGTGGTCTCCCATTTTCACACCAAGATAATGATCGTGTTTTACTTTAATTAAGGCCACGATCGCTTCCTTCCCACTTCTAGCTCCTTCCTATCCCACTGTCGGTAGTTCCAGAGGTGGTTTTCCCTAGTTTCCTATTCTTAAACCAGGGATGTGCATTAATTAAGGCCACGGTCACTTACTTTCTATTCCTAGCCCGTTCCTATCCTACTGTCGGCAGCCCTGAAGGTGGTTTTCCGTGGTTTCCAATTTACACATCAGGAAAATGCTGGGGCTGTATCTTAATTAAAGCCACACTAGCTTCCTTCCCACTCCTATCCCTTTCCTATCCCACTGTAGGCAGCTCTGAAGGTGTTTTTGCATGATTTCCTATTTCCATATCACGCCTTAATTAAGTCCATGGCCACTTCTTTCCCGCTCCTAAACCTTTCCTATTCTATCGTCGCCATAAGACCTGTGTGTGTCAGTGCGATGTAGGCCTAAGGTAGATTCCAAAGAAAAAAGTTAAGGTGACAGCTCTAATACAATAATTATATGAAATTATTGGTTCATAATATCACCAACTCTCAATCATTGACAAGTTTACTCAACGTAAACAATACTGTACATAATACGCATGATTTAAATTGATTTGATAGAATCTGAGGAGGCTCTTCTAGACGGTGGAGTTCGGGTTCATCCTCTACAGCAAAAATTGCAGTGCATTTGTATTCGTCAGCTCATTTATTAGACCTACTTCTTTACGTTTTCACGAAGCTGAATAAGAACTTTTAATCACTAACAACAGAATTCATATTCAAGAGTTCTACATTCAACATACTGTATATGGAGGTTATTACTTCACTAAACTCATATTCGTTCTTTTAATGATGTTCTGAATGCATAGTATGCCTTCCAGGTCAACAATGTATATTCCGTGCTATATTAAATGTGGTTCTCCTCGTTATAAATCCGAACAGACAATACATATCATTATTACTCGGTAGTAACTACGATAACGTTACAGCCCATTGAGTTGAGAAGGTACATTTAATCTTTAAATTAAGAGAATTCTCACGTGCGTATATTATAATGACTTCTAATCGCGATAGAGTTACTTTCAATTACACATAAGATTAATCATAAAAAAGTGCTCAGTCTGCAGTTTATTTGAGGCTTAACATTTAAAAATGGACTATTTTCAACTTTTCTTTTTACGTTCCAACTTCCTTTTCCTAACTATTCGGCCCAATCAGTCACCAGTCTCTTTGGGAACCATAATCTGTTATTAATTTGTGTCAGTAGTACGTTTAGCCAACCTCAATGGTGCAGTCGGTTATTATAGTCGTAGTCTTTCTGTACAAAATATTGCGTTTTCGATTCCAGATGAAGTCAGTGGCACTGAAATGTGTTTCAATGCGTCAAATCCGTGTCCTTGGATTACAGCATGGCAATGAACTCCTGTGAGAAACGCAACACCACAGCGACTGTTAAATATCAACAGCAATTGAATGGATATTAAAATATATTATTATTATTATTATTATTATTATTATTATTATTATTATTATTATTATTATTATTATTATCCCTTTTGAAAACTTACTTATCGAATCTCCCGAATTGTGACACCGAGAAGCTCTATCCGTAATTGTCACTGGCATATTTGGAGTCGGCACTAATTCTTCTTATTTCCCTTAGCCGTATTTATTTATTTATTTATTTACTAGCGAATGTACCCGTGCTTCGCTACGGTATTCTACATTGTATTCGAATATCGAAGTAAATAGTGTGCATGCACTCAATAAGATTGTTTTAAAATTGCATGTCTCTTAGCGTTATCCGAGGAAGAGCATGGGGAGGTCCCCGTACGTTGTTTCCAATGTAAAGTGTTTGTTATGGATTTGTGATATAACGGCAGGCACACTGGCCTACTGCCATTCACAATCGAGTTGGGAAGTTTACATTATAATTTCAGGCCCCATTGCCTGCTATGCGGACAGAATCGATTTGGAGAGTTTTCGTTAAAATGGCAGCCCCCCTTTCCTACTTCCAGACAGATTACAGTTTTTATTATAATGGCAGGCAATTATCCTACTATCACTCGAAATTGAGTTGTGCAGTTATCATTATAATGCCAGGCCCATTTTCCTACTTTCAGCCAGCTTACTGCCAGTCACACCAAGTTGGTGAGTTTCCATCAAAATAGCAGGCCACTATACCTAATGCCAGTCACATTTTAGATGAGGACATTTCTTTATAATGGCGGGCACCCTTGCCTACTGCCAAACACAATCGGGTAGGGGAGTTTTAAACAAAACTGCATGCTCACTTGCCTTCTGCAAGTCAAATCGAGAAGTGAACTATTCATTACAATTGTAGACCTTCCTTACTAATGACAGTTACACAGGAGTTGGAGAAGGAACCCTTTCATACTGCCAGTCAAAGTCGGTGTGGGGAGTACTGATTACAATAGCAGACCCACCCTTTCTCGATCGCTAAAAATCGACATCAGTGAATATATATAGATCGACATACGAAAGTATATGCGTGTTTACAATATTGAAGACCTTCATTTACAGATTAACTGCTGCTAAACGTACGTCATATCGACAAAGGATTATACCATAAGACACGCCGGATTTAGTGGCCTAAATGGCTGGTCCTATGATATGTAATCTATTCTTGGGTCAGATTGAGTTAGAAACGTGGAACAGGGTAACGTTCTTGTAAGATTATCTCACATTACATTAATTTTCGAATGATTATGTGACGGCTACATACATAGCATTTGGCTCATATATGGCTACTGGGTGGGCCAATTTTCGTGAAGAGTTTGATGATTCTGTATTTCATAGAAGTAATCGAAGGTATGAATTATGCATGTGAAAATTCGGAATTGACTTAACATCCATTAACAGAGAAAAATCAAACGTAAAAGTGATACAGATACGGCAAAAAGTCATAAGACCAAGGTTGTAGATCATTCCAAATTGAACGGAGATTGTGCAATCTGTTATGTGATAGGAATTTCCGAAGGTCTGCACCATCATAAAAATTGCCTGCATATTTCGATATTCTTCGGGGATAAAAAGTGAAAAATTTAATGATCTTGGATGTTTTCCGTTCCTTACAGTCTAAAACGTATAATTTTGTCAAATTTCAATTATCTTCTTTTTCTTCTGGCAGATTATGCCGCAATCTAGATTTTGGGCGAGGCGGGTAAAAATTAGGACTTTCAGGAAACTAAACCAAAAATTATGCAGATGGTCATTATTACCCCTTAAACGGAAAGCTGTACGAAAATTTCGCCAAAATAGTCATTGTAGAGGCACACAGTCGTTACGATTTGATTTATGTAGATAAGGAATCTGCTCCATGTAAAACACCTTTTTGGCTATGTCCGCTGGACTTAACCTGCAAAACTGACCATTCATGATATCTCCCTTATTAATCCTCCTGACGAAAAAATGCACATGAAAAAAAAGGTTTAGAGGTAGAATTCCATCACGTTTGGTCGATTTCCAGTCAGGTTGGTCTTGTTCTCTATATATTGTGGAAGAGTAAAATCACCATTTCTGTTCCCTATAAACCGCCAGTCCATTCCGGAACATGAAATGTTATTTACGTTTAAAACCTACCTTTGGACAGGTGGATGCTAAATATGAATTTTGGTTCGAATATCTTCAGTAGTTTTCAAGTTGTAAGGAATAAGCTTTACACGCACCCGCACTTGTACAAAAAAACGGTCCGTTAATGATATCTCCCTTATTAATCCTCGTATCGAAATGATGCACATGAGAAAAAAGGTTTAGAAATTAATTTCTACCGCGGCAGGTAGATTTAAATTAACGTTGGTTGTGTATATTTTGTGGAAGTGCAAAATCACACTTTCGGTTTCGTATAAACCCCCAGTCAGTTCAGGGATTTAGAAACAATATTTGCCCTAAAACCTATCAAGGACAGGTGTATTCTAAATATGAGTATTGGTGGAAATACATCCAGTAGTTTGTAGCACTCGCGTACATACGGCGTAATTAAGGAAGAAATAATACAGTTAAGAAAGTTGAAAGTAATAGAAAATGGATTATAATTGAGGGCAGCCGGAAAACGACAAATATGTAAATGCCAAGTTAATGTATTGGAAAATCAAATGCCCCTCAATAAATTATGCTAGTGTGAGTTATGGATATAATAAAGCGGTAACAGAGGAGAAATTTAGGTCCATTGATTCCTAGGTAAACAAATAATAAGAAAATGACTAATGGTGTTATTACTTAATCTATTCGAAGGCGGTTATAACATCCAACGATATTCCGCCAATATCCCGCAGATAGGCCGATTGACGCCTCTCTTGCCTTCTACCTAAGGAACAACCACGAATTTAAAAGCATGATGAGGAAAATGGCAATACGTTACTTCCCTGCTGACATGCAGTCAGAGACGTTGCCATGGTAACCTGTAGGTTCGTTGTCGGTCTGTCGGTCACTCAATGCAGAGCATGGTACCAGCAGAAAATTGTAAATTTCTCCGTCATGTAAAGAGTAAGGTAAATTACGAACATAACGAAAGTTGTTTATAATTAAGAGACGTTTCACGTACGGTAAACGAAGTTTACAGAAAATCAATAGTATAAGAGAAAATGGAGGAAAACCATTCTGGTTTTCTTATAAACCCCCGTCTATTCAAAGATTTTAAAATGATATGCATATTGAAACCTTCCCCGGGATGAGTATACTCTAAATATGAAGTTTAGTTGAGATCTATCGAGCCGTTTCCACGTGATGGTGGAAAAACCATTCTGCTTTTCGTATAAACCCCCGTCTATTCAAAGATTTTAAAATGATATGCACATCGAAACCGTCCCCGGGATGAGTATACTCTAAATATGAAATTTGGTTGAGATGTATCCAGCCGTTTCGACGTGATGGTGGAAAAACCATTCTGGTTTTCCTATAAACCCCCCGTGTATTCAAAGTTTCTAAAATGATATGCATATCGAAACCTTCCCCGGGAGGAGTATACTCTAAATATGAAGTTTGGTTGTGATCTATCCAGCCGTTTCGACGTGATGGTGGAAAAAATCATTCTGATTTTCCTATAAACCCCCCGTGTATTCAAAGATTATAAAATGATGTGCATATCGAAACCTTCCCCGGGAGGAGTATGCTCTAAATATGAAGTTTAGTTGAGATCTATCGAGCCGTTTCGACGTGATGGTGGAAAAAACATTCGGGTTTTCCTATAAACCCCCGTCTATTCGAAGATTTTAAAATGATATGCATATCGAAACCTTCCCCGAAATGAATATATTCTAAATATGAAATCTGGTTGAGATCTATCCAGCCGTTTCGACGTGATGATGGAAAAACCATTCCGGTTTTCCTATAAACCCCCTGTGTATTGAAAGATTTTAAAATGATATGCATATCGAAACCTTCCCCGGGAGGAGTATACTCTAAATATGAAGTTTGGTTGAGATCTATCCAGCCGTTTCGACGTGATGGTGGAAAAACCATTCTGGTTTCCCTATAACCCCCCGTGTATTCAAAGATTTTAAAATGATATGCATATCAAAACCTTCCCCGGGAGGAGTATACTCTAAATACGAAGTTTAGTTGAGATCTATCGAGCCGTTTCGACGTGATGTTGGAAAAACCATTCTTGTCTTCCTATAAACCCCCGTCTATTCAAATATTTTAAAATGATATGCATATCGAAACCTTCCCCGGGACGAGTATACTCTAAATATGAAGTTTGGTTGAGATCTATCCAGCCGTTTCGACGTGATGGTGGAAAAACCATTCTGGTTTTCCTATAAACCCCCGTGTATTCAAAGATTTTAAAATGATATGCATATCGAAAGCTTCCTCGGGAGGAGTATACTCTAAATATGAAGTTTGGTTGAGATCTATCCAGCCGTTTCGACGTGATGGTGGGAAAAAACCATTCTGGTTTTCCTACAAACCGCCCGTGTATTCAAAGATTTTAAAATGATATGCATATCGAAACCTTCCCCGGGGTGAGTATACTCTAAATATGAAAATTGGTTGAGATCTATCCAGCCGCTTCGACGTGATGGTGGAAAAACCATTCTGGTTTTCCTAGAAACCCCCGTCTATTCAAAGATTTTAAAATGATATGCATATCTAAACCTTCCCCGGGAGGAGTATACTCTAAATGTGAAGTTTGGTTGAGATCTATCCAGCCGTTTCGACGTGATGGTGGAAAAACCATTCTGGTTTTCCTATAAACCCCCCGTGTATTCAAATATTTTAACATGATATGCATATCGAAACCTTCCCCGGGAGGAGTATACTCTAAATATGAAGTTTGGTTGAGATCTATCGAGCCGTTTCGACGTGATGGTGGAAAAACCATTCTGGTTTTCTTATAAACCCCCCGTGTATTCAAAGATTTTAAAATGATATGCGTATCTAAACCTTCCCCGGGATGAGTATACTCTAAATATGAAGTTTGGTTGAGATCTATCCAGAGGTTTCGACGTGATGGTGGAACAGACAAACAGACAAACAGACAAACAGATACAATTTTATTTATATAGATTTATTTATTTATTTATTTATTTATTTATTTATTTATTTATTTATTTATTTATTTATTTATTTATTTATTTATTTATTTATTTATTTATTTATGCCTTTTTTCAGTGTCGAAGTTAGGGCTCGAGGCCCTCTCTTCCACTTTACCACATAATAATCAAAATCTTAAATAAAATACTGAGATACTTAAAACAGTTAAAACTACAAAAATTAATATAATTGAGAATAAATTTAATTAAATTACTAAGTTAATCCTAAAACTAATTAATATTAAAAACTCTTAATAATGACTAATCCTCAGGCGCGCGCACACGTTCATACTTCAACCATTCAGTCAGCTGTTCTTGGCAGGAAGTCTCGGCAGGAGATCTTAAATCTTTGTAAAGAGCTAGTTTCTCTGACCTGAGGTGGCAGTGAATTTCATAATCTGGCACCCGTCACTAGAAACGATCTATTAATTTTATTTGTGTGGTGCACTGAAAAAGAAAGAGAGTATCTGAAACGTGTATTTATGTTGTGAAATGATGATAAAAAGGTGAATTTAGAGGAATTATACAGTGGCTGACTTTCAGCTAACACTCTAAGCACCATCGTTAAATTGTGTAGTTGCCGACGTTTATCAGGCTTCAGCCATGAGAGGGGCCTGAGAGTATGGGGTGATATGAACATCGTACCCAATATTGTAAATAAATCTCAGGCAGGAATTCAGTGCTCGTTGAAGTTTAAGTGTTTCTTCTCTCGTCATATCGACTAGAACACGTCAAGATGTTACTACCGTTTTTAACATCGTTTCGGCCTCATTGCACGACATATATTTAGGTTTCAACTATGTTTACGTATCCCTTCGCACATTTTTTGTTTAAAGATGCGTCTATATAGGACATGTTGTTCCGTTATCCCGCTCAGCCTCAAATCACCAGTCACTCCTTGATGCCATCTGGGTTTATCTTTGAGATTCCAAACTTGTTTAAGGATCGGTTTCGTCAGCCTCCTATCAGATATACGGAACACATGACCGAAAGAAGTCAGCCTCCTTTCCCTGATGACGTCCTTTGATTTTGCCTACCTTGTTATGGACCTCCTCATTTTTTCTGACCTTCCATGTTCCTTCCGTTTTAATGGCTCCTAAGATCTTTCTCTGTATCCTTCGTTCTAGTTTATCCAGTTCTCATTTTGAGTTTTTATTTCTCAAGCCGTCCGGCTCAATGGGTAAGTGGTTAGCGTAATTGCCTTTAGTCACAGGTGTCCCGGGTTCTATTCCCGGTAGGGTCGGGTATTTTTACCATAATAGGTATGTTCCCCTGGCACGTGGAATGGGTATATTGAACCCTATCGGTCATTGTTATAGAGGCATGATTTTAGCCTGTGGTATTGCACCCGCTCACTTCCTGAGTCCCAGGCTAGCATTTATCTCAGGGGTGATCAGTTCGAAAACGATAAAAAAATGTATATAAAGAAATCAAATTATATATCGGCGCATCAAATCAACACAGGGATGAACGGGGCATGCAAATTAAGGTTACGTGGGACGACTCATTCATGGATACAAATTTTTGACTCCACAATAGGACTGGGAAGTGACAACTTAAATTCCATGGGCATACTGGACTAACTACAATCAAAAGATATGGAAACTGTTTCCTATTGAAATTGCAATGAGGAGCAATTTATTCACTTATTTTGCAAACTACACATGATGACAATTTTACATTGGGACACTTCCATCCTGAAAAATAAATGACATACTACTTGGATTTACCTCACTACTCTGGTAGTGTAAACCATCTGGTGAATTCGCCCCAATTGGTTACTGGGGATCGAATTCACATCCGTATGAGTGGACGTTCCACCGCTGGAGATCTTCTTTCGGAGACGAAGGCACGACAGTAACTTTTTACTGTCGTCTCCTCGTTCCGTTTGGACATGAGACACTTCTGGTATGTACATTCTGGTGAGCCGGACACCCACCGTGGAAATGTTATCGCCTCGAAAAACGGGAATTTATAGTACGGACAAACTCTAGCCTATTATTTCCAGATTCACAAACACGCCAGGTAGAGTTCATTAACTTAAAGCCTATTTTAATATTTACACTTGTCAATACGACAAGACGTACGGAAAGGTTCATTACTATGCTCTGACCATGAAGACATGTGCCGTCCGTGGGTTATTTACGTATCTACCGCTAACAATCTCCCCGTGAAAACCCAACATCTGGTTCTGAGCAGTTCGACACAGGACGACTGTCCCTATCATATATTCCTATGATTATTAAATAATATCATTAACATTCTTTATCTGATCATTATCATATTCTGTGACTACCATCAATTAATTTATTATTATCATTAATTTCAATTATAATCCTATATTTGATTATTATCATTTGTCATCCGGGATGATTATATGCCAACCCTTGCCGACGTTTCAAACGAAGGTTCGTTCTTCCTCGTAATTTATCCGCACCATTTAATGATCAGTTTCCTAATAAAATATTATTATTATTATTATTATTATTATTATTATTATTATTATTATTATTATTATTATTATTATTATTATTATTATTATTAATATTATATTCGTAACCATGAATCATCGCCCATTAAATATCTTAACTTCCTTTCATCATAATTATTATTCTCAAATTACAATTGCAAGTTCTTCATCTTCTGCTGCTTCAACTTTTCATTATTATTATTAGTATTTCACGTTTACACTACCGTTAGCGATATTTATGGTTAAATTCATAAACCTTTACTATTTCAGTCTACTTTGGCACTACGCAATTGATTTAAGACAAGATTCACTTGGAGTATGATGATTATTAGTATTATTAAAAATGGAAAGATGATATTTTAATTTCCACTCTTTAGAATTTAGTCACATATGTTAAATCCCGTTATGAACCACTAAGATCTGCTTTATATCGGTCGGGACAACACGGTATTCGGGACCGTACCTTCAGTTTCGTACTGTGGTTAATTTATATGGGGACACACGTCCTCCCAAGACACATCTCACAACCTATGGCACATCGCGGCTGGGCAAATACCTCCAATGCCGGCGATTGCTAAACTATTCCTTCCAATTTGAAGTCCTTTTCCTTTTATCGGAACTCTTCAAACATTTAATTCATAAATTAATCCTCGGTGCGTGGATTCTGCCACTAATAACACCGGCATATGCATTTTATATCATCTTAGGCCTTGAGATTCATCTATTTCATCATTACAAACAATACGGCTCAATTTATTTCACGCCGGATATTCGTCCCTCATGACTTCCAACTCTAAATATGGGCTCAAACCATTCTGGGCTTTTAACATATCGTGACCATTCTAATTCACGTGCCTCTATCGCTTTTAAACAAATTTTAATGGTTAAAATAAAGTCCAAAAACGTGAAATCAAAAATTTACGTAAAATCAAACTGATTACGCGAATGAAAGTCTTTAACGCTACATGTCATCTCCACATTGATTATTATTTGCACTAGCTAACTCACGAAGCACTGTCATTATTTTTATTATACTTTAACTTGTAAAAGCACAAATATTATTATTATTATTATTATTAATTTACTTTCCTTTGCCAACTCACAAACATTATTATTATTAGTAGAAATCGTGATTATCGTAACCCGTAATTATCCTTGCTATAATACTTCAACTTCTCGCTCTTATTAATTTCATCAGAAAAATAAAAATAAAGAAGTAGCTTCTTTTTTATTCTTCTTCTCCTTCTTCAAATATTCTCATCATCATTATTATTATTATTATTATTATTATTATTATTATTATTATTATTATTATTATTATTATTATTAGTTAAAAATCTCAAATTTTTCATTTCAACCCCCAACATCATTATTATGTCCAAAATATAAAAAAGTATCTTCTTCTTCTTCTTCTTCAAATATTTTATATTATTATTATTATTATTATTATTATTATTATTATTATTATTATTATTATTTTAATGACCTTACGTACGCAACACAAATTTTACATCCTCTGACACTTTCATAATCTGGCTGTCTGATAGAAAATATTCCTAACTAACATACAAATAATCACCGCAGTGATTGAAATCAAATAAATGTGTTAGCACAAAAAAGGAATTCAACACTTGAAATGAACTTAAGTCAAAGTATTACAAACAGCATGCATTAATCGAAAGAAATATATCCCATATTTACATTATATACAACATACAAATACTCAAATTAATTAATCTAACCCATTATTACGTTAATATATTTTAGTTCGTCCGTCTAACAAAAAATAAAATCATGGACTCGGGAGGCGGACCATGTTAAGTAACCATAATTAATCTACATTGAACCCCGTTTAGTCGCGATAACATCCCCAAATATTAAAATTGTGTACTCATTCCTATGTAGAATTCCATTGTCTCGTAGCGGGAGATAGGCCTCACGGCCCCATGGTGATTTACTCGTCCATCATGTCGCACAATATAAAATTAACACAGCAAAACACTTCTGTGCGATTACCCATGATTAACACCTTATTACACTATTTTATACAAGAATACTAATAAAAAAAACACTTATAGGTGCGCCTAGACCCCTGACATTCGCACAATATATTCTTCATATAAGCCCGAAACACACGTCGTGACACATTACGACGAAGTGTCGTTCATTTGAACCGGCGCGTATCGCGTCTTCAACCGGCACTTCCTGGTTTATTTCTAAGCCGTCTTGATAATCGCCTAGCTCCTATAGTTCCCTGCTCGGATAGTTATTCACCGTCTACCTTGAGCTATTTACTTCAGGCTCCGCACACTGCCTTCCAAAGGTACTATCGGCGTTCCGTTAATTATTTTTTATTTAATCACATGACATTTATTAAATTCAACATACAGTTGTACTGATTATTTACACTCGGTACTATGGACAATCTCACTGTTCGTCTTCATTCTCCTAACAACTCACGCACTTTCAGCTCTAACTGACTTCGAATGCGTCCTAGGGTACTGACTTACAGAGTCAACGTGTCAGAGTCTCAACTAATTCATACGACTGAAACGACTGGTGACCGATAACGACTGGTGGCTGGTAAGAACTGGTTGATTGGTAAGAACTGATGACTGGTAAGAACTGATTGATGTGAGGTCCCACTACTGGTTATTTATGGACGACATGGTTTCCCGCCGGGGTCATCCGCGGTCATCTCCTAGGGAGGGGGGTTGGTTATCCTAAATTGGCATATGCAGGTGGATTTTGATCCCTTGCTTTATCCTACTTAATAAACTGGCGATACACATTCATGTGTCGTATTCTCAACTCATATCGTTCGGTGATCATGGAAATATCACTTAATTCCTGTCCTCCACCTTTCGCGCGCTAACTCGGCGTCCCTGATGGCGTGCTCATATTGACCAATGGCGAGATAGCGTGGGTCATTTCCACGAATTCATTACTTTAATTTATTACGATTACAATTAATCAACATGGGAATGATATCCCAAAAATCCCCTCTATTCAATTATGTGGTTGGAATAATTTAACTATTGTTATCGGAGAAGCTAACTGGAGTTCACTCTGAGTTTTCCTTATGTTGGTTTATCTGCGGGCCTATGATACATTTTTCTATTGGTTAACACCACATCGGTTAGTTTAAAATCTCTTCCTTGCAACATGACAACACAAAATGCCTTGAGGCAGTGAAAAATAATGGTACGTCATATTCTTGGTATTGGTGCTGCCCCTGCTTGCCATTGTTCCGAAATACCTACTCTTTCACTTCCTTGTAGTCATTATTCTGTTGTTGTGAGCTCTAGATTTAATCCTCTTAGATTCTGACCAAGAAACATTCTCCCCATAATGACAAGCTTAACTGTGGCGACGGACAGTCGCGATATGTCTAGCTTATGTTGAAATCCTCCCGTCCACACAAAACTGACACTGTATTCCATTTAATATCCCTATATATCTGTATTTATCTTATAAAAATCAAATCATGTAACTAGGGCCTATCTTATCCGGGTACAGTATCACGTACATTCAAGACCACCCTGAAGAACCTTGGAGATCCTTGTATTTTAATTTATTGCCTGGGAGTAGTTGAGTGGTGCAGTGCTCGTGGGAATGGAACAGCTAAATAATTAGAAAATCTCTGGAATCTCATAAGACAAATTTATGACCCCAAGCCAAGCCAAGCGAGTTAATTTAGACGCAGGATGCTAAACCCTTTTAAAGAGGTGGCGTGTCAACAAAGATTTGGAGCGAAAAGGAAATTAATTTATATCTTAAAGCACAGAAGAAATGAATTTAATCTGAGAAGAAAATTGCAACCTCCATAAACTGAGCAAAATTTTGATGTGCGACTTGGGCATAACTAAAAGTGCATATGCGAGATTAGTACATAGCGCGCTTCTTGCAAGGAGACCGCCGGAGGGAGAATCTCGCGGGGAAATCATTAGCTTGGGTACGCGAGACGTGTTATAAATATGCAGCGGTAGAGCACTCGAGACGGCACTCTTTGACTGTCTCGCGACTGCGACGGTGTGATACAACTCCAGGAGGACATCGTGAATCTGATCTAAGCGGCGAGCTGTTAACATCCAGTACAATCTACTTGGGAATAGAATTTCCCTTCACGTAGACAACGTGAGAAACGTCGCAGAGAACGAGAGAGAAGAACAGCAAGCTGTAGCAACGGAGCAGCTGTCGAGACAACCGGGCATCGACGCGGGGACTCCAGGAAGGCGAAGCTCACCACAATACCGGAAGAGACACTGGACCACCTTCACGGAAGATGTCGAAGAATCATTCACCAGCCAGCATGAATCCAGCGATCTACATAACTTTGCAGCTGGCAGTGTCATCTGGCAACATGAGCTAAGATCCTGGGTTCAATAGAGAGCCGCCTCACAATGTCATCGGTACTCCCAGGTCAGACAGATCCAATTAATTATTAGCATGAGCTAGATTAAAATTAAAATTCAAGGTGGCGTCAGCCACGACAGTTATGTAAATAATGGTTTGTATAGGATAGGTATGCACAGACCTCGAAATCTGGACGGTAGAAATGGTTGTAAATTTTTATATTTTCACCTTGTATTATGTTTGTTTCTGTTCGCGGCATCTTTTATGCATTGGTCACGTTAGCTAGGTCTTTTAGCCAGACACGGGAATTTCAGAAGCAGGGGATTTTTATTTCATTGGTTATTGTACGTAAGTTTTTCATACTGGAGACAGATTCCTTGACTTGCACAGGTTGGCTTGGCTGGAGGTGTTAGACATGGTGCTAGTGCTTCATGTGCACGGTAGAGATAGCTAATCGCACGCATGGACGTTATATGACTGAGTGCTGTTGATATGATGAATAATTTTGGTAGTGCCAGAGAATTGAACCCAGGTGTCATGATGAAAAGCCCTATGGAGGCAAAGTATGTGTGAGTAATATGTATGCCCAAGCCCTCTGAAGGCAGATATAGATAATTTCAGCACTAAAAGGTTAGATGTGTGTTAATGCAAGGGGTAAGAAGTCCCTGTAGTTGAACAGCTGTGCGTAGTGTAGGATGGCGGGGGAGAACACTCTGCCATGTGACTTGTGCGAGGCAGGGCAGTCGAGTGTGACGTCATAGACGAGAAGATTTTGTCTCTGTCTGCGTGTTTGTTTTGTTTTCAAGTGCTTAGGGGGAGTCGCCCTCGGCTTGTGACCTTGACTATAGCTGCCTGTTAGGACCGCAGTTCGTTTGTTTGGTTGATTTTTTCTTGTCTACTTAATCTCGCCACATGTTTACTTCGCCACGTATTGTTGGAGCGGGGATATTTTTGGGTTTATTGATAAGTGTGTGTACCTTAGTTAGGTTGGACTGTGAGCTTTCATCCAGTCCAGGTCTTGTACTGTAAAGCTTTGATTACGGAAGAGTATGGGTTCGAGGTCATGTGACGCAACGTTTTTACGCATGGGAGATTGCCTTTTGATTTTTCCTTTTGCCCAGATAGTTCTCTTATCTTCCTATTTCGACTTATTCTGTTGTTCCACCCTGGTTCCAGCCCGGCAGACCGATGGTTTTGTGACATGGAGGTCCTCGGCGATATCATATTGGAATATATCAGAATTTCAAACTCTTTGTATATATGATTTTGGATTTAAATTTTTGTAATAAATTCATCATGTTATTTTATGAATGCAGCTTGGTTTCTCGTATTTTTGTAATTTTTACTTTATATTATTCTTACGTGATATGTCACATATCCTGTTGTTTATCGTAATTTCGCTCTTTGTTTTCCCTTGTACCCCTGAGATGTGCGTGACTGAGTTGCTGTGCGAGGATATGTGTTCAGGTAAGACTATGCGCACAAGCTCACGATTGTGGGAGTTTTTTCACTAATGTGCTCTTGGTTCGAGACCGGTATTCGCCTGGCCGGAACCATAGAGCCCTGTAGGGCACAATATGTGCCGTCTTCATCATCATTTCATCGTCCTCACGACGCGCAGGTCGCCTAGGGAAGACAAATCAAAATACCTGCACCAGGCCCCTCCGGAGGCCACACGACACTTTTTTTATTTCTCAAGCTCAGTGTTTCTGTCCCATATAACACATCTGGTCTTACAAGTGTCTGGTAGTGTTGGATCTTAGCTCCCGATGATAATGCTCTCTTATTGCATATCTCAAGAGTCATCATGTATGCTGCCTTCATTTTAATTAATTTTGCCTGTTTTTAATTGTTATTGTATTATTATTACTATTATTATTATTATTATTATTATTATTATTATTATTACTATTATTATTGTTATTGTTATTATTTTACAATTTGTTTTACGTCGCACCGCCACAGATAGATCTTACGGCGACGATGATATAGGAAATGCCTGAGAGTTCAAAGGAAATGGCCGTGACCTTAATTAAGTTACAGCCCCAGCATTTGCATGGTCTGAAAATGTAAAACCACGGAAATACAACTTCAGAGCTGCCGACAGTGAGGTTGGAACCCACTATCTTCCGGATGCAAGTTCACACCTGCGCGCCCCTAACCGCACTGTTATCTCGCCCGGTTATTGTATTTTATGATATTACTATTGGAATTTATTGAAACCGATAGTCTATATTTGGAAACGATTGTACCGTAGCTAAGGATTTACCTAGCCAGTATCTAGCTCCACAGATCTACAAACTCTCACCGCGAGTGACAGATGTTCCTTCCCGTACCTGCGCTGCAATGCTATCTCACACAGCAAGTATGGAGTAATTTACCGTGCGCCTGAGGAGAGCCAGTTTACGTTTACTCTGTGTTATGTAGCCTTCCGGGTGACAAGCCTCATGCAATGGCTCGGCAGGATTATCACTATTAATCCCCTTAGCAATCCTGAGTTCCTCCTTGAAGCATTGTATACAGACCTTAGTTGTGGAAAACCTCAGGCTGTATAATCCTCCTGCCAAATGCTACGGCTCTAGTGTCATATTATAATCCAATAATCCACACTTGTCTTATTAAAAAAACACTTTGTCTGGGAGCTTCATTCTAAATATGAATGTTCCTGCATATTTCCAAGTATTTAGCGAAGATAAATGTTTGTAACATTTGCTAGATAGAAGACTATTCTGTGCCTTTGAGCATATTTTTAGGCCTACTTTTGAAGTTTGAAGTTTGAAGTTGACAACAATAATCTGTAATATTTCGAGTTATTTATGGTCACTTGAACGTAAATCATTGATCGTTACTTACACAATCAATGTATTTATATGTTTAAATGTGGAACTTAAAGTTCTGTAAACTTAGAAGTGTTTGGATAAAATTCGATGATATTACTCACATCGAGTTTTCCGTTCTTTGACTTCTTCCAAGGGCAAGAATCCTTCTCCATTCTGTTGCAGTTAACATTAAACCGAAATGTTAATCTAGTGTTTTCCTTTTAAAATAACCATCAGTGCCTCAGTGCTGAGAATAATTCTTGGAAAATAATTGAAATAGCAAAGTAACACTTCTGCTGAAAGAGATGCAATAGTTATCATCAAAGGATTAAAGCTTTAGAGAGAGCTATTATACTCTATTGCGGGGGTGTATTAATCATAATGAAAAAGAAAAAGGTAAAAAATAATGAAAATCCCATTCAAGTTCAAAGTTACTATTTCACTAAAGTCGGAGTAATATAATTTATTTATAGTCCCTATTTTCATGACTGTAGATTTTGGGAGATACCAATGTATGTGGGAATTTTGTCTCACAATAGTTTTTAAATTGTGTCGGGGGTAAATAGCAATGATTAGTCACATTTAGATATCTTCCATTGACATCGACCTCATTCAGGTTTACACCTGTTACTTGGAAATACTATTGTAGTCATTACATCAAACTTTACAAAAGCACATCAGGAGATATTATAATAAGTTTATCTGTTAATCTTGAGAAGATGAGATATTTTTATGCTCATGTTTCACATTAAACCTTACCAGGCCCTTAATATTTACCTTTAATATTCGTAACAATGTACGATAGCATGCAACTTTCAAAGCTAAACTAAATTGATCGTCATAATACTGCAGGTGTAAATAAATAATTAATTTATAATTTTTCATATTGAACGTCAGATTCAATGTCATTCTGCACATACGATTTAATGAGCATTATTTTATGAATAATGAACTGTCATAGTTATGGGTATCTGTTTTTCTTTCCTTCATTTCTCTCCACTTTCAACAGACATTCAATTAACCGATCCTTGAGGTAGCTTGCTTGCAAATAAGCATATAAACGTGTTGAATGTTTGTATGGCGAGAATAGTCATGTATTTATGTCACAACAATATCTTAGAAATTTATATCGCTTGGAATTAAGCATGAGAAGATTGAATACCACATAAATAAAGTAAACTTTTGGCTCATGGAGTTTTTCAAATATTTAAAATGTGTTTCTACCAGAACGGCAGTATCATCAATATACTAAAGTAATTTTTCGGTAAGCAAATACCATTGAATTTCCAGTTGCTTTCGACAGACTTTTGGAATTGTGAAATCGTTACCTAACTGTGAAGTATTAAGTGCGGCCAGTATCCAGTATTCAGGAGATAGTGGGTTCAAACCCCACTGTCGGCAACACTGCTGATGGTTTTTCTAGGCTTTCCATTTTCACACCAGGAAAACGCTGGCGCTCTACCTTAATTAAGACCATGGCCGCTTCCTTACTACTCCTAGTCCTTTTCTATCCCATCGCCGCCATAAAACCTATCTGTGTCGGTGCGACGTAAATCAAATTGCAAAAAAGAGGAATTCACGGGTATCTAATGGAACCCCAATTGATGTGCCATGGTTATCACCCCATTTCAAATTTTATTGTTAATATTATCCTCCTATCTTCACCACATAATTTAACTGAACGTAATTATAGGGTTTTGCCTGATTATTAATTTCGATTTGTAACTTTTGTAAGTAACTTCGGCAAGTTTTGTTAGGTTTATGTTCGTGCATATCATAGTGACGTTCGACAGATCTGACAGTATAGGGCACTTCCATGCCGTTTTCATATCTCTTATTTATACTTCTGTATTGATATGCAAACTATTTTATATTCTGCAGGGGGTCGGGATCAGATACCGCGAAATAAGAATTAGGTACAATGTGTACAAAAATCAGTCTGCAGTGATAAGAATTGAAGGCTGTGAAAAAAACGTCAGCAATCCGGAAAAGAATGAGGCAAGGCTGCAGTTGGTGCCCTCTCCTTTTCAGCGTTTACATAGAGCAGCCAATAAAGGAAATCAAAGACAAATTTGGAAAAGGAATCACAGATCAAGGACAGGAAATGATAACTCTGAGATTTGCCGCTGATATTGTTATTCTTCGTATCTGAGTCTGCATAAGATCTGGAGGAACTGCTAAATAATGTGGTATTTACACAATATTGGAGGAGGAGTACATTACGAAAATAAATCCAAAACAAAAGTTATGGAGTGCTGTCGAATGAGGTAAGGTGATTCAGGAAATATTAGATTAGAAAATGAATTCGTAAAGAAGGTAGATGTATATTGTTACTTGGATAGTAGAAACTAATGATGATGGCAGAAGTGAGATAGACATAAAATTGAGACTTAGCACACGCAAGGAATGCCTTTCGTAAGACAAGAAATATGCTTATTAAATATTGACATAGGAATTAGAAAGTTGTTTCGTCTGGAGTGAGACATTGTACGTAAGTGAATCATGGACGATAACTAGCACAGAAATAAATTGAATAGAAAGTTTTGAAAAGTGGTGTTAAAAAATAATGCTAAAGGTGAGATGTGTAGATCGAATCACAAATGAAGTGATACTGAAACGAATTGCTGTGAGAAGAACGGTTTAATGAAAGTAATCAGATGATGAGGGATAATGACAAGATACATCTTAAGACACCCATGATCTGTTCAGTTAGTTTTTAAGGGAAGTGCAGGTGGTAAAAACTGCAGGGTAAGACCAAAGTATGTATGTAAAAACAGATTAGAGTATATGTAGGATGTAGTAATTACGTATAATGGAAAGGTTATCACATAATAGGGTGGCACGGAGAGCTGCATCAAATCTGTCTATGGACTGATGACACAAACAACAACAACAACAACAATACATGTATACCAATTTTTCAAAACTTGTGCTGACACCTGTTTTCATTTATTTACCATGTGTTCTGTCAGTAAATTTATTGATCATAGCGCTCCTAATGAGAGAGAGAGAGAGAGAGAGAGAGAGAGAAGGAACACTGATGATTATAGCCCTGATTTCCATGCAAATGCATGTTTTTAAATAAGCTAGCTACACTTCTCAAACTTTGCAAGTATTCGTTTTACGGCTTAACAATTCCAAATAACCGTTCTTTTTCCGTGCATGTTTGCATGTTTTGGCATTTTTCGGAGAAAATTCATGCATAATGGATATTTGGAAGATTTTGGATTTAATAGCGCATATTTGGACGTTTAATATTGCATAATATGACTTTTATTCTGACTTTGACTCATATATATTGTTAACTTGCATTATAGTGCATTTTCTGAATGTTAGTTTGCAGAATTTGGGACAATTTTTCACTTTGTACGCTACAGTATGTCTATTACTGAGAGACGGAGAGAGTGTATTCCTGGCATCCTATGTGACAACCATAGTTAGTAGCCTACATACGGTACAGGCCCTACAGTATAATGCAATTAACCAAACGCTTTCTTATCTGCTGCTTGAGTAAACAATGACGTAATTCGGAAGGCCCCACGTCGAAATCTAATTCTTAGGAATAATGTGTCCCAGTTTTACAGTTGTACATTGCTATAAATTGAACCTTAAATTGTGCATTAATCATTGACGGCTCATTTTTCGTCTGTTAGACGAACAAAAGGAACCTTGTATCGCACTTCTGTGGCGCCGCGTTACTGGGATAGCAGCTTACAAATTCTGGTCTTTTATTGAACCCTCTACCGTTGTTATCCTGGAGTGTCCTACCCGGAACTCTCAATCGTCACACGTCTGTGCTATCGCAGCAAGCAATCGTTACCACTTATTGAGGACATTCAAATGTGTCTGCAATCATCGCATGGAGAAGCAGCTGCCGCAGGTAGAGATAAGTTGAACAAACTAATTCGTTCAAATCCTGATTTTGAATTCGTCAAGCTTATAAAAGACGTATTGTGGTGAAAATGCAAAAGACGTACTATTTGACTTCACTTTGTCCAAATGTCTTCATTGAATTATGAATCTATAACTTCTCGTGACGTAAAAAGATAACTTTCTCTGCTTAAGTATGTGCTGAATGATAAACGGATGAGCTTAAATCAAGACAATTTGGAGAAATTAGGGTAGTTTTTGTTAATGTTTCAAAAGGAACTGAATTTTGATAGTGCATATTTTCCAGTTTATTGTGCATGTTTTACCATATGATAGTGCATGAATGCGTGCATATTTTGAGATTTGATAGTGCATGGAAATCCGGGCTCTACTGATGATATTTACATGACACATCGCACCTCTGCTAAGAAATGCAAACATAAGGAAAATTAACAAAAAGAATTCTGTATTACAGGAATTCTTAATATTTAAGAGTTTATTCCACGACTGTTCATCAAGTTCTAACATGGAGTCGAATATTGTTTCTCGATATATTTTATTTAACGTATTCATTTTTAACACTTTATGCTCCAGAAACTTGTTGTTTGATATCTTTCATTGTTAATTTTCTAATCTGCAACTATTAGTCCATTACAGTGTCTTATTCCTTTACTTTCAGGATCGTACGTGCTTTTGTGGCGACGTGGAAGTTCCGTTCTTACTGCAGCTAGCCTGATGGTCACCCGTGATTCACGATTCAGACTAGTAGAGGGATATAATTTGCAAATCAGTGACGTGAAACCTCAAGATGCTGGAGACTATGTATGTCAGATTAGTGAAGGTGACAACAGAGACCAAATCCACACCGTGGAGATACTGGGTGAGTCTTGTATACAAACAATTCCTGATATGCAACGTCTTTTCCTTTATTTTTCATTGTTGAAAGAGAACGATATTTGATAGGTGTGTGTATCTGAAATATCGGTGTATTTCGTTATGTTGTAAATCGTCTGATGCAAGTTTTTTCTCATCATTTTACGTTTGATTTCCGATTTTTCTGTTATCATAGAACTTTAAATTCGTTTTGTAAATTTAACTAGTTCCAATACAAGCATATAAAATGTGAAATATTTTTAAAATATTCGTGTATAATGAAGTGTAAAAATATGCATGTTTCTGGAAATAGGTTTGTTAATTAACGATGCGTAAATTTAAACAGAAAAATCCCGAGTATTTTATGGAATGATACTTTTACATATTTTACAAATTCAATTTGAAAACTTTCAAAATCCCCTTCAAGGGGATTTCATTATGAAATCAGTGCTGTACAAATGATTTTCTTATTATTGCTCACCTAGTATCGACCAAAATACATCTATTGTCAAAGCTTGCATGTTAATCAAAGGATTTCTAAGCAGTTACAAAAAGAGTTCCTATCAAATAACTGCTAAGTATTAGGTAATGGCATTTATGTTCAGGGAAGTGTGAAAGAATAGAAAATACATTAAGTTCTCCAAAGTTTCCTGAACAAAATGTAATTCACTTTTATTATGTTTTGTGCATATTTAGTTCTTAAGAAGATATATAAATTGCCTGCATATCTCTGTAAATTGAGCCATGCCACGCTTCACACCTACAACATATGTTGTTCCCAAAAGGCGAGGAGTTATATAGTGGTTTTCGTAAACCATCAGCAGGTGTTATTTGTTATCAGTAAAAACAATCACTTCCTAGTGTTATGATAGAAGGCATGGGACCTGTTTTCAAAGATCTCAGTGGAGATAAACTCTTAAAAAAATATCTCCATGGGCAGCCTCAAAATGTAAATGAAAGTTCCAATAATTGCGTCTGGGAACGCTTACAAAAAACTGTTTTAATTGATTATAGTGCAATAGTTATTGGTATATGTGATTCTGCTCTCACATTCATTGAGGGTGCAATGGGTAGAACTAAAATTTGGAGGGCAATGGGCATAGAACCAGTTCTTAACACAACAGTTTATTTTTTGTCAAATTTCACCAAAAGTGAGGAAGGAGTTGAATTATTTATATAAGGATACATATATCTCAAAAAATGAAGATGTTGCAGACTTTATAATTGGTACTTGGAATCTCCTTTAAAAATGAACACACACTTTTTGGAAAATCCACTTAAGGGGGTGAAAAGAATAAAAAAGCGGGTGAATTTATAAAATGAGTATCTTTTTCTTCTTCTTTTTCTTGTTCTATCGCTTTACGAACACCTGTTGGGTTGCGGGTGCGAACTGTGTCACACATATGTGGATTCGACCCTGTTTTACGGCTGGATGCCTTTCCTGACGGCAACCGTATGTGTAGGGATGTAATCCATACTTTTATACTAATATTATAAAGAAGAAAATTTGTATATTTATTTGTAGCGGATAGACTCAAAAAATACTGAACCAATTTAAAAATTACTCCAACTATAGTATACCCTACAGGGCACATCAATACTGCAGGATCATACCTACCTGCTCACCTTCTCTTGCATACGGGCACCAGCTCAGCTGCAGTCGGCAGAAGTGGTCGATAGTTGGGTTCTTATGACGAGAGGATCATGGGGAACTCATACAATTACATTAAACTACGAAATGAGGAACGCTTTCGCTGTGATCAGAATTTTGAGCATAAGTTTGTATTCATAACTCAAATTATTTACAATGATTGCACCTGGAGTGCCCAAATAAGTGCCCAAAAGGCTCACATCTACAGTTTAAAAGGAAAACCAAGGAAATACAATCTGGATGATGACGTTATGCTGAAGTTTGTCGATTTGTGAACCAAGAAAGACCGGATGTGTTCCCCCACATGGAAACCGCATCCCTATGCCTGCGACATAAAATGATATGATGGTAGAACTAAGGATACCTGCAGAGATTATCGCTATTATGAAAGTTTCCTCACATACCGGGATATTTATATACACAAAAAAATAGCAGCACAATAAGTAATGAAAATAATCTCAGATAACCTACTCTAGCGCCCTCAATTACATATTTACACGGACGTGAACCCACGTCCACCAGGCAAAATTTCGTGTCAACAGATGGACTCTCACAATAATTATATCGTGCAAGATAACTTAAGGGTAAATATGCAACCATAAGAAATGCAGAAACAACAAAAAAATAAAGGAAAGGAGATAAACGTTCGAATGAATGAGGTAACAGTGTCCCCAGAAAACATCTCTGTTTCAAAGGAAAGATGACCTTCCCGCGGGCTCCACCAAGATGGCTGTGCTACCCCCAGAGTGCGGGCCGTGCATTGACCTACTTCGTCTAGCCATGAGGGACTCGCCCTAAGCAAAAAATTTGTAAACACACCGACCGGCTGCGACCCAGTATCCTGGTTCTCGTGCTCCCAGAGCTAACTTCACAAAGGGGCTTTCATTTATCTACGCTTGACAAAGCAAAATAGCCACAAAATAAGTGAGGAAATACATCTTACACTATGTATCCGATTTCACTGACAAACAAGCACGGGCCCCAATTATAACATAAAAAGTCTACGATCATACTACACCCCGATAAATCAAATATCGTCAAATTTACGACGAGGTCACAGTCACCTGAGGTCTGTGGTTCAAGCCCTGTCTGGCAAAGTCGCACAGAGTTCAATAATACTAATGTCTCCACCAGCGTTACAGATCACGTTCATTTAAGTTGCATAAATAGAGCCATGCCTATGATTGAAATACGATTAGCATGCACCCCTAACATCACGCAGATGTGTCTGCCCTTCCCCATAAGATGAAAGGATGATTACACAAGTACCCTAATCATACAAGAGAAAAGAAAACGTATCCAACGACCGACACAAAGACATATCCCGTCTCCCACTCTCAAGCAACTTATATCCGCATGGCACACAACATCTTGCCGTGTTATCAAGATTACATCATTGTCTGCTTTACATAAAGATGAAAAAAACAAATCTAACTACTCTTACCCTTAGATATATCAAAACAATCTTAATATGCAGCCTGATGGGCCACAATCAAATCCTATATTAATATTTACAAGTTTAATTCTACTATCTCTGCATGACACCTTAACCCTACCACATGTCTAGTATCTCATAGTCCACTTATCTCATTATGGTGATCTCCTCCTCTCTCCCTCCGGGTAGGCTATCAGGATTTAGCCCATCACGGTAGAGGTCTCAGCCAGGGTCGATTCTTGGAGTCCGGTCTTCCTGCCCCGCTGGTCCATGGTGCTGTCTTCTTCTTGAGGGATGCCTCGTTCGATGTAGCGTCTTCGAAGCCACGTTCTGAAGTTCTTGCACCTCACTTCCCTCGGAATATCTCGACTTCTTACTACAATGAAATATTAACTTTAAACATAACGCAATATTCTGGACTTCATGTAGGTTGAGCTAACATACAGCGCTAACACTTTGCAATATACATTCCTCGTCCTCCATTCTCGTATAACTGAATACTCGCTAACTTGTGCACTATGCCACAAACTATTTTCTGCTCTAGAGACTATCCACTCGGTTATTGTGTTTTTATGCCCGCTTAATTGGATTCAACAGTCTATCAGAGGATAAATATAGACCTCCTTAGCCTATTGTCCAACCTTCCTCGGCACCTCGGGAGCTTCGCCCCTACCGCTATTATCAGAGTCTATAAGTACGGCGTTCTTTTGTTGCTGATACAATTAACCACAGGCGATCTCACTGATAGGTATCTGAACATCGCGCCACCTATAAATCCACCACCTGTAACTCTGTAAGTCACCGATCCACTGGATCAAAGTTATCGCACTGTAATAATTACCCACTGTCTTTGTTCTGAACAAAAGGCTTCTGGCGCAATCTAGGCAGACGTGCGACGCGTGCTGGCAGCAATATGATCGTCAACTGGATGATCTCCCCCATATCACTCAGCTTTTATATGAGGCAACACACCAAAGGACGCCAAGGAAAGTCCCGAGAAACAACTTGAGTCTGGAATGTGGCCACTACAGAGCTTCCCACGGTGGTTCTGCTTGGTACATATTTATTGATCCTATTCTATGTTAATAAACCTAGAGGTATCTCTAGCTTCGTAAAATTCTAGCAATCATTTCCATCTTTTTATTTTCCTGAGAAGCCTTCAATTACGGGAATTACGACACAATTTTCGTAATGTGGTGGGCCTGTCTGCTCCCGCTAAAATCTCTGTTAAGATGGCAGATCTCTCCCCCAGACAAAATCCCATCTCTCTTTCTTTCTTCCTCACATATTCTTTCTTCGTCACACATGACCACGCCTTGTCTCGGGAAATCACCTTCACGATTCCCGCGCTCTGTATAGCATCACGCCCTCACAAGCGGCGTCCTACTGCAAAATTTTTAGTGCGTTAAATATCCATTCTCGCGGTTAAATATAATGGTACAATAGAAAGCTACATTGCCAGTGAGTAACACGGGCTGTATTTTATTTTCAAAACAATTCGTGGTGGGGGGGCGACGGGGGTAGATATACAGGTATTAAAATAATAGGCTAATATAGGCGGAATAGAATTTGTCCTACAAGGACGAGACGAGACAAAGCTCATTTTAAGCCCCTTGACGCAAAGAACAAAACTCGGTAAACCATGTTTTAAGGCCCTAAAACAAACCGTTATGGAGATACTGGAACCTCACTATCCCTGCTGTATGAATCAGATAAAGAAACGAACCATGGCAACGTCAGCTCCATTATTTTACAGCAGTTAGATTATGCATAGCTGCCAACCAAAACTGATACACATATGACTTACTATCTGGAAAAAATAAACTGTTGTGTAAGACGTTTGGGCGGGGATGGAATGGGAATGAAGTATAAAAATAATAGCCCCGGAGATCTCCGTAATACAGCGGTTGCCGACGAGCCTCCGTTTTTACGTACTGGCTTAGATTTCAGCATTTTGCGGAGTCTATTACCCATAGTTTAAAATATTTTGTATAAAATCATGGAGTAGTAGGATCACTGATGTTATTAGTGCCGATATTTTGGTCCACTTTTACGATCATTGTAACCATGAAAACAACCTATATAAGTTACTGTACACAATTATCAAGATGGTGCGCCCATGACTTGAAAAAATTTCTCAACATTTATACTCAGATTCACGATATGATGTGTGACATGAGTGACAAGTCCTGAGAATTATAATTCTGGATAATTATAGTAGTTTCTTTTATGCATCGCGTATTTCCATGATCATTTGTAATAGTTACGAAATGTCGAATCAAACAAATACATTCAATAATATTTATATTTGTGGTACTATCTAGCAGAAGTATACTTACACTAAACCTACAGCTTTGTGAAGGAAGCAGGTATATCTAGATGGGAATGAAGGAAAAACATTGTAGCAAAAGATCTTAGAGGTCGACGCTAATTATGAACTAATATTTAGAGGCCCCATGAAGAAAAGAAGAAGAAGAAGATACACTATAATTCCAAACATGACAAATAATTTCTACGTACTTAAGTAAATACACCAGTGATATAAATATGTAATGAAGTCAGTCACACCGATAGTATGAGTAACAGATTCTGATAACCCGTACGAAGAACGGGTACTTCTACTAGTAAATAAATAAATAAGTAAATAAATAAATAAATAAATAAATAAATAAATAAACTAACTGGAAATGCGGGCGTGTTCGCCGAGTGGTATATTCGCTGGCTTAGAACCAATGAAGCTGTGGTTCAAATCCCGGCTAGTCAATGTGGGTATTTTGAAACTTTCACTTCGTTGTCATCTGGATTGAAAGTAAACTGGAAGTACCGTGCGTAGGGTGACTATATTAGGTTTGTTTTATGGCGTACAGTATATTCGGCTTCCTAAAGTTTGCAACTATTAGTGATATCTAAGTGGTTAATACACGGTTGAGAATGTAAATGGTGAAAATATACTTTAAAATTAGTTTCAGTGAATGCTTGCGTTATTGCGAATAGTGAGGGCTTGGTCTTGAAACCACGATTGTCACGGCACTATAAAATGAGTATAGCTCGCGACTCCGTGGTCCTGATTATTGAAAGTCGTATCATAATTTCTTTTAGTACTATATAATACTAACTACCATCAGTTATCATACCTTAAAACGGATATACCTTGCATCTTTAGGGGTTTACTTTGCATCTGATGTACAGAAAAATGCTTAAAGTAATGTAGCTTGGGCATAGTTGAATAGATGGTATGTCGGCATGCCTTGAAAAACTTTCATATATATTCCCGCCATTTTGGTTACTGTGTTTTCATGATCACATTCTTGTGACCATGAGCTACTCAGAAAGTAGTCAAGAAAATCCATTAAAGTGATAGACTATTGTATCAATGGAAGGATGTTATTTGGAGGAACAAACCACCCCAAACTGATTGGGTAAATGGGGAATTTTTCGAATCCCTGCACTTCAAAAGGAAATTGTAGAATTGAAGCCAGTTAGTGCAACAATCGAACACAATGTTTGTTGTTGTAAATTATATTTTGTTCTTTAGATTATTGTAAGATTTGGATTATCATTACACTGTTTAATCACATTGAAATTGTTCTTTCTTAGTTTTTTTAATTTATTATTTGTCATGTGAAAACTTATTATATTACTATCCTTTACTTTTTGCGACCAAATTGGCCATTCTATACTGTAACTTTGCGTTTGGTCACATCTTTTCATCGAACTATTCGGAAATATAAGCAAAGATGTTAAGTTACTAGTTCATATGAAAACATATTTTTTCAAAACTATTTTATCTAAATTAACTGATTAATGTTTATATCTAAGAACAAAGTATTTGAATCAGTGTGTAAAGCTTCATGATTGTAACTCAAATAACATCCAAGTTAAAGAGAATTTAGAAAATCAATGAATTCTAGTGCATATCTCCGCTTAAGAACCATTAGAATTTACGAAAATATACCCATTTAATGGTAGCAACTTAAAATAATAGTTAATTGCTAGCGGTGAAGTTGGAGCTACTGCCGAAGCGTAATTAATTTTATAGCAGCTAAAATTGAAACAGTAAGTAGTAACAGTTTAAAATTGCATGTAAATGAAACTATTACTATTGATAGTTCAAGCAAAAACAGATTATTCACACATGCATTCCTACTAACACATGTGAACGAAATCCTTCAAAATTATAATATTTTTGTTATTACTGAAATTACCAGCTTATTATGAAGGAAATATAGTCCGAAAATATTTAATTGAATTCATTACCCTTGTGCAGCAAACACCTAATAAATGCACGTCAAGTGCCTCGCCTCTTTTTTTTCATGCATTGCTCTATTTTTTCATCTTTGCTGAACTCTTTACGTCTGTTTTGTCCAGTGAGTTGACGTTATCACACATGGAGTATTGAAGAATGATGTGAAAAGTCATTTCCTGTTGGTCAAGCTTGGCGATTACTACGGAAAGTTTGTTTTCATTTGAGACGTACATTGTGAAATTCAATCGCCATTTCCTGGACTTCCTCTTTCCATGACAAATGTACCTTTTCTCTTGAATTACTACAGGTACTGAAACTTGATGGACAGATAGATAGATAGGCTTTCACTCATCTTCCTGAATGAAATTACAAAATACGCCATTTTATGAACTTTGGAGTTAATATATACGCTTTCTTTTCAAATTGGAAAGTTAATTTATTTAAAAAGTCGGAATAGACATGAAATTAAAAGTGCCTGCAGGCACTAAATCATAAAGTTATTAGAAATCACTAAAACAATTACTAGGTTCAGGAGTTCGGCGTTGCTGAGAAAAATGTACCTCAGTATGACCAAAATTCAAATTTGAAAAAAAAAAATCATCCGAAACCTTTTTCTAAAGTAACTGATTAATGATTATATCTAAGAAAAAAGTATTTAAATCAGTGTGTAAAATTTCATGATTCAAACTCAAATAATGTCCAAGGTACGGAGAATTTAGGAAAATCAATGAATTCTAGTGCATTTGTCCGCTTAAAATTGCACGTAAATGAGATTATTACTACTGATAGTTCAAGCAAGATGTAGAGTTAGGATTTTCGGCAATATTTATTGTAAGATAAGTGCATAAAATAAAAGACCTAAACTAAAAATTTGAACGTTCATCACCTACACCACCTGATTCATTTATACTCTATTTACGTTATGCCAATCAATCAATCAATACTGATCTGCATTTAGGGCAGTCGCCCAGGTGGCAGATTCCCTATCTGTTGCTTTCCTAGCCTTTTTCTAAAGGATTTCAAGGAAATCGGAAATTTATTGAACGTCTACCTTGGTAAGTTATTCCAATCCCTAACTCCCCATCCTATAAATGAATATTTGGCTCAGTTTATCCTCTTGAATTCCAACTTTATCTTCATATTGTGATCTTTCCTACTTTAATAAACGCCATTCAAACTTATTCGTCTACTAATGTCATTCCACGCCATCTCTCCACTGACAGCTCGGAACATACCACTTAGTCGAGCAGCTCTTCTTCTTTCTCTCAATTCTTCCCAACCCAAACATTGCAACATTTTTGTAACGCTACTCTTTTGTCGGAAATCACCCAGAACAAATCGAGCTGCTTTTCTTTGGATTTTTTCCTGTTCTTGAATCAGGTAATCCTGGTGAGGGTCCCATACACAGGAACCATACTCTAGTTGGGGTCTTACCAGAGACTTATATGCACTCTCCTTTTCATCCTTACTACAACCCCTAAACACCCTCATAACCATGTGCAGAGATCTGTACCCTTTATTTACAATCCCATTTATGTGATTACCCCAATGAAGATCTTTCCGTATATTAACACCCAGATACTTACAATGATTACCAAAAGGAACTTTCACCCCATCAACGCAGTAATTAAAACTGAGAGGACTTTTCCTAATTGTGAAACTCACAACCTGACTTTTAACCCCGTTTATCAACATACCATTGCCTGCTGTCCATCTCACAACATTTTCGAGGTCACGTTGCAGTTGCTCACAATCTTGTAACTTATTTATCACTCTATAGAGAATAACATCATCCGCAAAAAGCCTTACCTCCGATTCCAATCCTTTACTCATATCATTTATATACATAAGAAAACATAAAGGTCCGATAATACTGCCTTGAGGAATTCCCCTCTTAATTTTTACAGGACCGGACGAGTTAGCCGTGCGCGTAGAGGCACGCGGCTGTGAGCTTGCATCCGGGAGATAGTAGGTTCGAATCCCACTATCGGCAGCCCTGAAGATGGTTTTCCGTGGTTTCCCATTTTCACACCAGGCAAATGCTGGGGCTGTACCTTAATTAAGGCCACGGCTGCTTCCTTCCAACTCCTAGGCCTTTCCTATCCCATCGTCGCCATAAGACCTATCTGTGTCGGTGCGACGTAAAGCCCCTAGCAAAAAAAATTACAGGGTCAGGTAAAGCTTCACCTACTCTAATTCTCTGAGATCTATTTTCTAGAAATATAGCAACCCATTCAGTCACTCTTTTGTCTAGTCCAATTGCACTCATTTTTGCCAGTAGTCTCCCATGATCCACCCTATCAAATGCTTTAGACAGGTCAATCGCGATACAGTCCATTTGACTTCCAGAATCCAAGATATCTGCTATATCTTGCTGGAATCCTACAAGTTGAGGTTCAGTGGAATAACCTTTCCTAAAACCGAATTGCCTACTATCGAACCAGTTATTAATTTCAGAAACATGTCTAATATAATCAGAAAGAATGCCTTCCCTAAGCTTACATACAATTCATGTCAAACTGGTATGTAATTTTCAGCTTTATGTCTATCACCCTTTCCTTTATACACAGGGGCTACTATAGCAACTCTCCATTCATCTGGTATAGCTCCTCCGACCAAACAATAATCAAATAAGTACTTCAGATATGGTACTATATCCCAACCCATTGTCTTTAGTATATCCCCAGAAATCTGATCAATTCCAGCCGCTTTTATAGTTTTCAACTTTTGTATCTTATTGTAAATGTCATTGTTATCATATGTAAATTTTATTACTTCTTTGGCCTTAGTCTCCTCCTCTATCTCGACATTATCCTTGTAACCAACAATCTTTACATACTGCTGACTGAATACTTCTGCCTTTTGAAGATCCTCACATACACACTCCCCTTGTTCATTAATTATTCCTGGAATGTCCTTCTTGGAACCTGTTTCTGCCTTAAAATACCTATACACACCCTTCCATTTTTCACTAAAATTCGTATGACTGCCAATTATGCTTGACATCATGTTATCCTTAGCTGCCTTCTTTGCTAGATTCAATTTTCTAGTAAGTTCCTTCAATTTCTCCTTATTTCCACAGCCACTTCTAACTCTATTTCTTTCCAGTCTGCACCTCCTTCTTAGTATCTTTATGTCTGTATTATAATAAGGTGGGTCTTTACCATTCCTTACCACCCTTAAAGGTACAAACCTGTTTTCGCTTTCCTCAACAATTTCTTTAAACCCATCCCAGAGTCTGTTTACATTTTTATTTACCGTCTTCCACCGATCATAGTTACTTTTTAGGAACTGCCTCATGCCTGCTTTATCAGCCATATGGTACTACCTAATAGTCCTACTTTTAAGACCTTCCTTTCTATCACATTTATTTTTAACTACCACAAAAGCAGCTTCATGATCACTAATACCATCGATTACTACAGTTTCTCTACAGAGCTCATCTGGTTTTATCAGCACAACATCCAGGATATTTTTCCCTCTGGTCGGTTCCATCACATTCTGAATCAGCTGTCCTTCCCATATTAACGTATTTGCCATTTGTTGGTCGTGCTTCCTGTCGTTCGCATTTCCTTCCCAATTGACATCTGGCAAATTCAGATCTCCCGCTACAATCACATTTCTTTCCATGTCGTTTCCCACATAGCTGACTATCCTATCAAATAATTCCGAATCCGCATCAGTGCTACCCTTTCCCGATCTGTACATTCCAAATATATCAAGTTGCCTATTATCTTTAGAAATGAGCCTTACACCTAGAATTTCATGTGTCTCATCTTTAACGTTTTCGTAGCTTAAAAGTTCTTCTTTCACCAGAATGAACACTCCCCCTCCCACCCTTCCTATCCTATCTCTACGATACACACTCCAGTGCCGTGAGAAAATTTCTGCATCCATTATATCATTTCTCAGCCATGATTCAACTCCTATTACAATATCTGGTAAATATATATCTATTAAATTACTTAATTCTATTCCTTTCCTTACAATACTTCTACAGTTCAACACTAACAATTTTGTGTCATCCCTACTTGATTTCCAGTTCCCTGTTCGCTTATCACCGCTCCCTAGGCCATCCCGTTTCCCTGAATGTACCTCCCTATTACCCTTCCAAACAAATTTCCTAACTTATACGTACCACTGCGGTTTAAATGGAGGCCATCTGAGCGCAGATCCCTATCTCCTACCCACCCATTAAGATCTAGAAATTTCACTCCCAGTTTCCCACATACCCACTCCATAGTCTCATTTAAATCACCAATCACCTTCCAATCAGTATCCCTTCTACACAGTATTCCACTAATAACAATCTCCGCTTTCTTAAACTTCACCCGTGCTGCATTTACCAGATCCCACACATCTCCAACTATGTTGGTACTTATATCAGCTTGCCTTACGTTGTTGGTACCAACAAGAAACACTACCACCGTATCCTTCCCCTCCTCCCTCTCTTCTACTTTCCTCAACATCTGCCTCAACCTAATTCCTGGATAACACTCTACCCTGGTACCCTTTCCTCCACACACTTTCCCCACGTGTCTAACGATGGAATCCCCCATGACGAGTGCCTCAAACCTACCACCTCATTTGATCCCCTCCCCTCCTGGTGAGCCCTATCTTTCCTGATAGCTGCAGGAGCTACTTCCTCCTCCCTTTTCTCCTTCCCATGACCCTGTTCCACCTGTCCTTTCCTATCCTCTACTCTACATTTTCCTTTCCTACCTTTCCCGTCCTCCTACTTCCACACATCTCAGCAACAGTTCCCTGTCCCTCATCTTCCCTCTGTTGTTCTACCTGGAGTGACTCGTACCGATTTCGCACATACACCTGCCCTGAATTCTGATCCTGAATAGAGCCCTTAGCCTGCAATCTCCTTCCCCTTTAGAACATTAGACCACCTGTCTTCTACAACTCCTCCCGTTCCTTCCCCTCCCTCTTGTACACCTACTGTAACCTGTACATTGTTTGAGGGAGTTCTATCTTCCTTCCTGTCTTCTGTGAGAATCCTAATTATCTCCCTTAAACTTTCCAACTCCTCCCCCATACCCCTCAATGCCTCGCCACACCCACAGGAAGTACACTCGCGCTCCTTAGCCATTCTTTACGGGGGGAAAATGAAATTAAAAATAAAATAACTTATTTCCAAAAAATAAATGAACGGAGGGATATATTGTCTGGGGTAGTACACAACAATAAGGTAATTAATATACGACTACACTACAATACTACTTAGTCGTGTTCTATTTTTTATCCTACAACCCCTGACAGGATAAAAACTGCTGTTAATTACTGAATATCGAAAGTAATAGCCTACACAAGAAGTACACAATTCCAAACTGCAATTAAGCCTATTCTAATTACAACAACAGTATTTTAGTAAGAGTTTCTACGGATACCTCTACTACACCAGTACTACACAAATATTTTACAATAATAAAATAATCACACTAAATTCTAATAGAATATTACTCGTATACTTCTGTACAGTACACTACAGTAATTTTAAACTACTTTCAGACGTATCCTAATTACGATACCGGTACCGTACCGTATGTCACTAAACTAAGCACAACAGAAATGAAATTTGCAAGAACTACTGTACTCAAAGATTACCAACGAAGCTAAATGCTTAGACAAATTATTATTTGTATTACGGTCTAATAGATACACACGAAAAATAACACACGAATATAGCAGGCAAGATACGGCTCTATCTAAATGTACTGTATCTATACTACAATATATCTACACTACACTACACTACACTACACTACACTGCGTTTGGTTAAATGCTTAAGTATCGAAAGGATTGCCGTACACGAAGAAAAACACGAATATAACTGGCAAGATACTATCTAATATATTATACCTTATCTTCACTACAATTCTACTGAAATGTGGTTATTACAGCTGGTTGATTACTATTATTGTCCGTACTCCACGGGACGGAGAATAAAAGTGTCCTTAATTAGGCCTACTGAAATATACGAGGTTGTCTACAGTTATTTCTCAAATATTTCTATCAAAACTACTGCTACTCCAGGGACTTGAACTGCAATTACTGGGATGAACTTTTCCTTTTTTTTTTTTTACCTAACCGCTCATAAATAATGAAAGATCGAGGGAGCGAAATATAAATTACGGATACTTTAATAACTACCTACTCAGAAGTACAAATGAATGGAATACAAGGTCAGCTGATTTTTATTTATATTTACTTGACTACACTGCACCCTTTGTTCACGACTGTAGCCAACAATGCAGTATTTGAATATGAGGAGCGACAATAATCAATAACAATACAACGACTGTTAACTATTACCTTGTAATCTCTTTAACTTCTTTTTAAATGGAAGTTTACAGGCGTATCGTGTTTTTTAATGAAGTAAATTATTACCTTCGCGATAGTTTGAACGGATATCTATACGAAATACCGGAGAAGTTGTTGCAGAAGTCACGGTACTATTCCTTATGATAATCTGCCTTTGTAAGTATAACCAACGAACCTACATATATTTACAAATATTTTAAAGTTAATATTAATACCTGAAGTATTTCCTAAACCTGAATTCGAAACAAGGTACACCTAGCTAGCCTACTTAACCTAGAAAACGTAATTTACTGAAGACCAACCGAATTACTTGTTACAAAATTTAAATAAATACCACTACTCCCAATATCTACCAACAATCAATAAGCACCACTATATAAACAGCACTAAATGAATCAGATATACACAAAATTTAGCTATTTCAATAGGTTTTCACTACTTTATCACTACAATAATGCAAGAGCTCTCTCAACAGCCAACCGTTCTCAAGCGCATCCAACAATGCAAAAAAAAAAAAAAAAAAAAAAAAAGCTACCTGGGCCACTGAGCTAATTAAAGTCACAGAGATATATCATTTTGAATGAAACATACTTTGTAGGTCCGTACAGCCGCCATCTGTGGGTAGAATATGTTTACCTTTGAAGTTTACTGTAAATGATTCCCTTTGCTAAGGAGTACATACGATTTCCACAGCCCTCATGCATTACTCAATCGTTTCTAGTGATAAATATCTAATCATTGTAGTTCAGTACTCGTGCTCTAGTCGGTAAATTGTGTGATCTTCGCTACGTGCACACAGTGTAATGAGCGTTAAAAGAAAGATTGGACTATACAGAAAGTGCCTATTAGGAACGGACGAGCAATGTTATCTTGTATCTCTATATATGGGGTGGAACAGAAGAGTTTAAGTTTAAGACCGGGTTCGATCAGTGAGACGGACTTCCACCGATATTAGTTTTTTGTCATATTATCCGGCATAATGACTTCATAAGGAACTTGTTCGAAGGCAAGGTGATGGGAAAGAGAGGCAGAGGGAAACCATGAAAGAAGATAATTGAAGAGGTAGTTGAGATGATGGGATGCCAAGGTTATAGAGAGATGAAAAAGATCGCAGAGGGAAGAGATCAGTGGTTGCAGTGACAAGGCAAAGCCTTTGGATAATGATGATGATGATGATGATGATGATGATGATGATGGATGAAATTATCAGACAAGGGATGGCAACAAATGAAAGGATGGCGGTACCAAAGACACATATGGAGAACAAGAAAGATAACAGGACACAGGTGGACTGCCCAGCCTTTGCGGGTGGCATAGCCATCGTAAGCGAGACGGAAGAAGGTGCAAAGAAGCAACTCGACACCATGAGCGAAATAGCCAGAAGGGTAGGGTTGCGGATCGCCTACGAAAAGGCAAAGACTCTGAACGCTACCGGAGATAGAAAAACACCAGAAGGCACCGTGCCAGAAGGTCGAAAAGTTCTAGTATCTTTGAGATATGTAACACGAAAGAACAGAAGAAGAGATGCGATAAAAGGGAGGGTGAAAATTATGAGGACTTCCTACCCTTAGACCAGAGAATTCTACTAGGAAAGAAGCATATCAAGAGACGGGAAGCTCAGGCACTACAAGGTAACAGTGAGGAACGTGGTACTATATGCAGTAGAGACGATGACACAATGGGGCAGAGCAGCTGCAGAAAGAAGATAGGTACAGGGACGAAAACGAGGAGGTGAAAGATGGGAACGGAAATCAAAGGGACGATCTGCACCGAAGGATAAGGACAATCTCCGAATAAATAAGACTCAAAAGAGTACGATTTTCTGGACCTGTGATCAGGATGTTCATTGAGAGAATGACTAGAAGAGTATGGTAAACAACGGGTAGGATGAGAGGAAAGACAGGAACTAGGTGGGTTGTCGAACTCTGGAAGGACTGGACTGAGACGGAGATGAAGGTTGAAGGGACAGAGAAATGGAGAAATAAATATGCACCAACCACTATGCCAGAGCTCAGTGATAGAGAGGAGTACAGGAATAGGATATAGAAACACCAGTGGGGAAGACAAGGGAAGAGGATACTGAAAATATAAGCTGAAGAACGGATTGAACGAGAGAGGATATGAGGAGATTCTGGAAGGAAAAGGAGAAACCTCAAACCATGATAAATCCTCCCGTGTTCCTACAGAGGCCGTAACGAAAGAAGAAGAAGATAGGTGGATCAAAACTCAAGGGAAAAATTTCAGGAACGGATAACTCTCATAGAGCGAAGAAAAATTATATGAGAGCTTGTGTCCGGAAATAAATAAATATTGCAGAAATATCCGACCTTTTTTTGGTTTGTAATCAACAGCAGTCAAATACATATCTGAATTAACGTCCCTGTAAAATTAATATTGCAGGGTTCAAGTCAGATGATCGCGGTGGCCAGCTCTAAGCAGCGCTCAAGTTAATATGCATTAAGATATATCCAGGCAAAGAGACTAAATTGTACGGGAGCACCGTCACGCATGAAGTACAGCTGTCGCAAGAATGCTAGTGGACAACAATACGGGTTTGTAAGCTCAGGGAAAGCATTTTTTTCTGATTATATTAGACGCGTTTGAGAAATTACTAACTGGTTAATACAAGGCAGTTCGGGCTTAAGAGAGGTTATTGTAGTGAAGTGCAGGATTCCAGCAAGATATAGCAGAAATTTTAGATTCAGGAAGTCAAATGGACATTATCGCTATTGACGTATCCAAGGCTTTTAATATGGTAGGTCATGGGATATTACTGATGGAAATGAGGAATATTGGACTAGGTAATGCTTGAATGGGTGGCTTAATTTCTAGAAAATGGAACTCAGAAAATTAGAAATTTCTAGAAAATGGAACTCAGAAAATTAGAAATTAGAGTAGATGAATTGTTATCTGATTTCATCTCATCCCAGATCCGGAATAAGGACACTGGACAAAGTGGTAGACAAATACATGTAAAAGTCATTATTTAGAATTGTTTTTGATATTTTTCTCTTCTAACAAACTCTCCTACTTTAATTCTGAACAAATAGCTGGAAATGCAAAATATTAATTATTTCTAGAATATTTTACTAGAAGGGTAGGGTGGGGCGTACGATTTTGTGGAGTAGCAAATGCGGAATTCAGAACAAAAAAGTGGCATGCTGCGTATGTGCTGCGGGTTGGCCACCCCTGGGTTGATGTGTGGTTCCATAACTAGGATCTGTTCAACTTCTAGTTTGTGGTGGCAAATAAGTACAACGAATGGAATTGGTTAAGTCAGAAAGGAAGGAGTTGGCCTGGAATTCCGCGTTACGTGGTGGGAGGATGTTTCGTGCCACCATGTCAACATAGCTGGAACTAACGTCGTTTATATGGTGGACACGAATAGTCGCAGTAAACGAATTAGTGCCGGCCAATAACGTGCGAGTTGTTGAACTTTATGAGGTCAACTCGGCAGCTCGCATGTAGGAACTTTTTATGCCCCGATATCTCAGGGATGTAGAGCTCAAACGTAGTCGTTTATAAGGTACTTTATGCAATGTGCACAGAATTGCTCATTGGGCTATATTCTATTTCATCATTTCAAAGTCAGGAAGTATATATATAAGTGTCCGTTGTTGTCTATAAACACTGAATTTTTATTCCATACTTCGCTGTCAATTCCCATTAAGCAAATAAAATTGCATATTATTTTTCACTATTTCCTATCGCATCGCATCATATCGACTGATATAATTTGTTTAAGAAACCCAGAATTCAATAGCTCCCACTTATATTACAGTCAACCTGCTCCTGTCCTATTTAACAAAATCATGAGTGTCCACCTCTGTGGTGTAGTGGTCAGTGTGATTGGCTGCCCCCTCCGAGGACCCGGGTTCGTTTCCCGGCATTGCCACGAATTGAAAAGTGGTAGGAGGACTGGAACGGGGTCTACTCAGTCGCGGGAGGTCAGCTGAGTAAAGGGGATTCGATTCCCACCTCAGCCTGCCTCAAAGTGGTTTTCCGTGGTTTTCCGCTTCTTCACCAGGTAAATGCCGGAATGGTACCTAACTTAAGGTCACGCTATTCCATCGTCGCATTAAGACTTATATGTGTCGGTTGAACGAAAAGAAAATTGAAAAGAAAGGGAGCACCGAGTGAGCTGGCTATGGGGCTATGGGGTTAAGGTCACGCCTCTGTGAGCTTGTATTCGGGAGATAGTGGGTTCGAACCTTACTGTCGGCAGTCCTGAAGATGGTTTCCCGTGGTTTCTCATTTTAACACCATACAAATGCTGGGGTTGTACCTTAATTAAGGCGATGAACAGTAATGATAGTCCTAATTTTAGTCCCATCGTTATAAAGTAAATATTTTAATGACGAGCTTGACGTCAGAATCCGTAACTCACCTGGTTTCGTGTTGTATGCGCTTGTGTTACTGCAAATAGTGGAGTGAGAAAGATGTGGGAAGGGATGAGTATACGGGCATATATTGTGAAACAAATAGTTAAGTATTAGTTGAGAAACAGTGGGAGGAGGTGAAATTCTAGGCATAGCATATCAGTACGAAATGAAATTCAAACTGAGGGCTAAAGGAGGGATGGGTTGAAGAAGCTGCTAGAAGAAATATTAGTGGAGTGCTTTAGAGGAATAAATTAATCAAGGGATGACAGAATATTGTGAAAAAAGGTAGTCCAAAGAATGAAAGTCATAGAATGACAAATAATAAGGACAGAGTGTAACAAGAAGTGAACACTATTAGAATTTTGCAAATTAAATGAAAATATGGCAATTAGAACGAAAATGTTAATAAAAAGGGATAAGGGAGGAATAATTTAGTCTTGATGGGAGCATACAATACTACACGCACCTGCTAGCTATTAAACAGATAACTAAAGAAATAAGGAAGAACAGAAAAATTATGTAAGATTATCATATGAGTATGGGAAAAGAAGTCTAAAGAAGGTGGAAACAGAGAAAATTGCATACAGTTAATGAAGAGGTATCCTGGACTTTGATAACTTACTTGAAGTCCTGGAAATACCTGGGAAGGCTAAGGTTGTCCAATTCAAGGATAGGTACTGTATCAGTAAATTAGTTTAATTATGTTTTGTGACAGTTTGTTAATTGAAATATGTTTTGTATTTTCTATCACTAACAAAACTAGTTGTGTGTGATTGCGATGGGCGTATGTTCTCCGTAATTTGGAGTGTCGGTATGGGATTCTGTTCACTGTCTTCGTTCATTCATAAGTAGTAAGAAAATGAATGAGGAGGTATCCTGGGCTCTATAGTTTTTCTGAAGTCCGGGATATACCGCTGAAGTCTAAGGTTGTCTAATTTATAAGATTCCTTTAAGTAATAATATTCAATACGTATCATAAATATTTTATTAAGTTCTTGTAAAAACTTCACTAACTGCAAATATTTGTCACTTTTTTTTAGTATTACGGCGACGGTGGGATAGGGAATGTATAGAAGTGAGTAGTATAATTGGATGGTTCGGCGGCCACCGCCACCTCCGGCTCTCGGGAGAGGCCTCCACCTCCCGCGGGAAATTTGAATTTTGGCGGGAAATTTGAATTTTGGCTTGAGATTTGAATTTGTAAACAAAGCCACGTGCTTTTTGACAGCTGTCATCGACAACAACGCAACGCTAACCTCACTGCTGCCATCTTGACGGGCCTAAACCTCAGTAGTGCCAACTTAACCTAACTAGCATGAGGTAAACAAAGCCACGTGTTTTTTGACAGCCACGTGCTTTTTGACAGCTGTCATCGACAACAACGCATCGCTAACCTCAGTACTGCCATCTTGACGGGCCTAAACCTCACTAGTGCCAACTTAACCTAACTAGCATGAGGTAAACAAAGCCACGTGTTTTTTGACAGCCACGTGCTTTTTGACAGATTTGTAAACAAAGCCACGTGCTTTTTGACAGACAACAACGCATCGCTAACCTCAGTACTGCCATCTTGACGGACTTAAACCTTAGTGGTACCAACTTAACCTAACTAGCGAGAGGTAAACAAAGCCACGTGCTTTTTGACAGCCACGTGCTGTTTTGACAGCTGTCATTCGCCATCTTTAAACCACAAAGCACTGCGCTGCCCTCTATATCGCAGTAGCCGCAAAATTCGTCACCTGTCATCAGCAGTGCTGCCATCTTGACGGGTCTAAACCTTAGTGCTACCAACTTAACCTAACTAGCGCGAGGTAAACAAAGCCACGTGCAGATGTCATCTGCCATCTTTAATCCAGAGAGCATCGTGCAGCCCTCTTTAGCTACTTACCTTTGAAATGTAGTACGTCATCCGCCATCTTGCATCGCAAACCTCAGTGCTGCACTCTATGTAGTGGCGGCAAATTCCACATGCTCTTGTTTGGAAACAAAGCCACGTGCAGCTGTCATCCGCCATCTTTAATCCATAGAGCACCGTGCTGCCCTCTTTAGCTACTTACCTTTGAAATGTGGTACGTCACAGCTGTCATCCGCCATCTTGCATCGCAAACCTCAGTGCTGCACTCTATGTAGTGGCGGCAAATTCCACGTGCTCTTGTTTGGAAACAAAGCTACGTGCAGCTGTCATCCGCCATCTTTGAGCACCGTGCTGCCCTCTTTAGCTACTTACCTTTGAAATGTGGTACGTCACAGCTGTCATCCGCCATCTTGCATCGCAAACCTCAGTGCTGCCCGGTGGCGGCAAATTCCACGTGCTCTTGTTTGGAAACAAACCTATGCGCTTTTTTGTCAGCTATCATCCGCCATCTTTAATCACCGTGCTGCCCTCTATGTGGTGGTGGTAAATTCTACACGCTTTACAAACCCATGTGCTTTTCTGACAGCTGTCAACCGCCAGAGAGCACCGTGCTGCCCTCTTTATGCCGGTGGCAAATTCTACATGCTTTTTGACAGCTGTCACCCGCAAGAGAGCACCGTGCTGCCATCTTTAGCTAGATACCTGTGGTGGCGGTAAATTCCACGTGCTCTTGTTTAGTAAACAAAGCTACGTGCTTTTTTGACAGCTGTCGTCCGCTATCTTTAATCAATAGAGCACTGTGCTGCGGGTAATTTCATCAGCTGTCATCCGCCATCTTTAATCTACACAACACCATGCTGCTCTCTGTAGTAGCGGGCAATTTGAAAAGTTCTGTTAGCTGTCATCCGCCATCTTTAATCAAGAGAGCACCGTGCTGCCATCTATGTGGTGGCGGCAAATTCCACGTGCTCTTGTTTAGTAAACAAAGCCACGTGCAGCTGTCATCCGCCATCTTTGAGCACCGTGCTGCGGGCAATTTCGTCAGCTGTCATCCGCCATCTTTAATCTACAGAACACCGTGCTGCCCTCTGTAGTAGCGGGCAATTTGAAAAGTTCTGTTAGCTATCATCCGCCATCTTCGAGCACCGTGCTGCCCTCTATGTGGTGGCGGCAAATTCCACGTGCTTTACAAACTCACGTGCTTTTTTTTGACAGCTACCATCCGCCCTGCTCTCTGTAGTAGCGGGTAATTTGAAAAGTTCTGTTAGCTGTCATCCGCCATCTTTGAGCGCCGAGCTGCCCGGTGGCGGTAAATTCCACGTGCTTTACAAACTCACGCGCAGCTGTCATCCACCATCTTACATCGCAAACCTCAGTGCTACACTCTATGTGGTGGCGGATAATTTAAAAAAGAAAAATTCTACATCAGTCCTCTCTCGACGCTAATTGCACAAGATGGTGGCTATACATGACTCCTTAAAGGTGCTTATGCGAGATGATCGCTATACATAGACGCCCTTGGGATGCTTGCGCAAGATGGCGGTTATACATGGCTCCTTATGAGGGATGCTTGCGCGAGATGGTGGTTGCTCTTATGAGGCGGCTTAAGGATCCTTGGCTAGAGCCTCCCTAAGGATGCTTGCGCAAGATGGCTCATGCAAGATGGTGGCTATACATAGCTCCTTATGAGACAGCCAGTACAACATGTGATCAGAACATTGATTGATATGTTCAGAACACAAAATAAGTAGAATCGAACACTGTACTCGATACAACATGTGATTAAAACATTGTTTGGTGTGTTCAGAACACTAATCGAACGCTGTACAACATGTTAGGGGATACCTTTGTTTAGATTGAAACATAACAAGACTAGAATTGAACACTGCACATTGATTGATGTGTTCAGAACACAAAATAAGTAGAATCGAACACTGTACTCGATACAACATGTGATTAAAACATTGTTTGGTGTGTTCAGATCACTAAACAAGTAGAATCGAACGCTGTACAACATGTTAGGGGATACCTTTGTTTAGATTGAAACATAACAAGACTAGAATTGAACACTGCACTCGATGTCGTTACATGTGATCAGAACAATGATTGATGTGTTCAGATCACTAAACAAGTAGAATCGAACGCTGTACAACATGTTAGGGGATACCTTTGTTTAGATTGAAGCATAGCAAGCCTAGAATCGAACACTGTAAGAACATTGTTTGATGTGTTCAGTACAACTTCAATGATTTACCTAGTGTAAAACACACACACTGTGCACATATCGCATAGCTATCTCGCCTATCACGAAAATAAAAAAAAACACACTGTGCACATATCGCATAGCTAACACTTCAAATGATTTGCTTAGTACGAAAATAAAAAAAATCTATACCGCGTAGCTAACTCGTTCATCGCACTGCTATTTGATGTGTTCAGTACAACTTCAATGATTTACCTAGTGTAAAACACACACACTGTGCACATATCGCATAGCTATCTCGCCTATCACGAAAATCAAAAAAAAAAAAAACACACTGTGCACATATCGCATAGCTAACACTTCAAATGATTTGCTTAGTACGAAAATTTAAAAAAATCTATACCGCGTAGCTAACTCGTTCATCGCACAGCTATTTGATGTGTTCAGTACAACTTCAATGATTTACCTAGTGTAAAACACACACACTGTGCACATATCGCATAGCTATCTCGCCTATCACGAAAATCAAAAAAAAAAACACTGTGCACATATCGCATAGCTAACACTTCAAATGATTTGCTTAGTACGAAAATAAAAAAAAATCTATACCGCGTAGCTAACTCGTTCATCGCACTGCTCAGACGCTTAGTAATTGTGAATACACTCATACGAAAATCAAGAAAGCACACTGCGTAGCCAACTCGCTCGGCTCACTCGCTTAGTAATTGCAACACTCACGTATAAGAATGTTCTGAGATACTTACATGTTTTTTAAGGGGGGTGAAAGATCATAAATTATATGTACACATGTTGTCTCCTCCAAGTTGTGAGATGAAATAGACGCAGTACTGCGAGTTTCCGCTCTAGCTGGCGAACGGAAGTAGCATGATATCTCAGCAAAAAATAATACGCGTGAGCTTGCAAGTCAGACACAATGATGGATACCGCGATTCAAATCCTAGCAACTTATGCCGTCGGGAAGGGCATCTAGCTAGATCATGTAATGACGATCGCGCAGGCCCCTCGCCTAGCATTTACGGCTTCTAGTTCGAACCCGCTATCTTCCGAAGTAGTGTGAATGATTGAAGAGTGTTGAGGGTGATTCATTCGTCGGATGGAGGCGTTAAGCTGGCTTCTTCGGTAGGAGAAGGCTATGTCGGGACATCTAGTTATCGATTTAAAAATCCTAGTCAGGAAGGGTACGCGATTCAAATCCTAGCAACTTATACCGTCGGGAAGGGCATCCGGCTAGATCATGTAATGACGATCACGCAGGTCCCTCGCCTAGCATTTGCAGCTTCCAGTTCGAACCCGCTATCTTCCGAAGTAGTGTGAATGATTGAAGAGTGTTGAGGGTGATTCATTCGTCGGATGGAGGCAATAAGCCTTGTGCAGGCTTCTTCTAGTCGGGAGTAGGCTATGTGTCGGTACCGGGATATCTAGTTATAAAACCCGCTACAACAAATTTATCACGTATACTGCGATTTAAAATCCTAGCCAGGAAGGGCAGCCGGTCGTATAAAACTATGGTGTGAGGCGGGGTGTGTGTAAAAGCTAGCAATAAGTAAGGGCTGTTGATGGGGACGTTAAACCTTGTGCAGACTCCTTCGAAAATGATTTTTTGAGTACAAGACTTGACAGTGATTCATTTGTCGGATGGAGGCGTTAAGCTGGCTTCTTCGGTAGGAGAAGGCTATGTCGGGACATCTAGTTATCGATTTAAAAATCCTAGTCAGGAAGGGTACGCGATTCAAATCCTAGCAACTTATACCGTCGGGAAGGGCATCCGGCTAGATCATGTAATGACGATCACGCAGGTCCCTCGCCTAGCATTTGCAGCTTCCAGTTCGAACCCGCTATCTTCCGAAGTAGCGAGAATGATTGAAGAGTGTTGAGGGTGATTCATTCGTCGGATGGAGGCGTTAAGCTGGCTTCTTCGGTAGGAGAAGGCTATGTCGGGACATCTAGTTATCGATTTAAAAATCCTAGTCAGGAAGGGTACGCGATTCAAATCCTAGCAACTTATACCGTCGGGAAGGGCATCCGGCTAGATCATGTAATGACGATCGCGCAGGCCCCTCGCCTAGCATTTGCAGCTTCCAGTTCGAACCCGCTATCTCCCGAAGTAGCGAGAATGATTGAAGAGTGTTTGAGGGTGATTCATTTGTTGGATGGAGGTGTTAAGCTGGCTTCTTCAGCGGGAGTAGGCTATGTGTCGGTACCGGGATATCTAGTTATAAAACCCGCTACAACAAATTTATCGCGTATACTGCGATTTAAAATCCTAGTCAGGAAGGGCAACCGGCCGTATAAAGCTATGGTGTGAGGCGGGGTGTGCAAAAAAGCTAGCAATAAGTAAGGGCTGTTGATGGGGGCGTTAAACCTTGTGCAGACTCCTTCGAAAATGATTTTTTGAGTACAAGACTTGACAGTGATTCATTTGTCGGATGGAGGCAATAAGCCTTGTGCAGGCTTCTTCTAGTCGGGAGTAGGCTATGTGTCGGTACCGGGATATCTAGTTATAAAACCCGCTACAACAAATTTATCACGTATACTGCGATTTAAAATCCTAGTCAGGAAGGGCAGCCGGTCGTATAAAACTATGGTGTGAGGCGGGGTGTGCAAAAAAGCCAGCATTAAGTAAGGGCTGTTGATGGGGACGTTAAACCTTGTGCAGACTCCTTCGAAAATTATTTTTTGAGTACAAGAGTGTTGATGCTGATTCATTTGTCGGATGGAGGCAATAAGCCTTGTGCAGGCTTCTTCAGTGGAGTAGGCTATGTATCGGTACCGGGATATCTAGTTATAAAACCCGCTACAACAAATTTATCACGTATACTGCGATTTAAAATCCTAGTCAGGAAGGGCAGCCGGTCGTATAAAACTATGGTGTGAGGCGGGGTGTGCAAAAAAGCCAGCATTAAGTAAGGGCTGTTGATAGGAGGCGTTAAACCATGTGCAAGCTCCTTCACCAGGAGAAGCCTACATGCCGGTACCGTGCAGGTTCTTTCGATAGGAGTAGGCACTGTGTGTGTTTTAACCTCTCCGTACAATCATGATAGTTTACGTTAGGAACTTACATAGGCTAAATGCTACACATTCCGTGGCAGAGCCGGGAATCAAACTCGGACCTCCGAGGGTAGCAGCTAACTACTGCACTACAGAGGAGGACTATTTCAGAATATTTTACAACCTTAATTGGTACTGTGTTTTAAGAGCTTACATGCCACTCAGCTAAGAAGACCTTCGCGAGTTACAAGCCGCTTATCAGTGTCCTCGTTCAAGGCCGAGCCGGAAGATACGTGTACAATTTCAGCTAATACACGCATTCCACTGCTCGCTCTGCGCTGATACGACTTCATGGACAGTAGAACAAACCTATAGCCTACAGTATGCATGCCTCTCACCCGGTAGTCTCGGGTTCGATTCTCTTGGGGATAAAAATGTGTTTAAATCACATGAATGTGTTGAGTTGTCCTTCCTGATGCGAAACTAGCAGTATCTAACCTCATACACCATAGCTTTACGACCGGTTGTCCTTCCTGACAACTCGGATTAAGAATCTGTTTTACAACGTCTAACACAGGAATCGGGGATTTACAGCCAGATGCACTTCTTAGATTTTAAATCACGAACTATTGTTTTACGGCCGGATGCCCTTCCTGACTAAGATTTTAAATCACAAGAATTTGTTTTAAGACTAGTCGCCCTTCCTGATGCAAAATTGGCAGTATCTAAGCTCTTACATCATACGCTATTGTTTTCGACCGGTTGCCCTTCCTGACAACTCGGATTTAGAATCTGTCGAGAATCGGGGGTTTTACTGCTAGATTTTAAATCGTAGTGTCACGAACTATTGTTTTACTGCTGGATGCCCTTCCTGACTAAGATTTTAAATCGCAAGATTTTTTGTATTAAGACTCAAGTCTTGTTATGTTTCTTTTCGTAATCTGCAAGTCTAAACAAGCATATCGCTGCACACTCTTGCCTTCACGATGCGTGTTCGATAATTGTTTTCAACCGGTTGCCCTTCCTGACGTCAAAGAACTCGGATTAAGAATCTGTCGAGAATCGGGGGTTTTACTGCTAGATTTTAAATCATAGTATCACGAACTATTGTTTTACTGCTGGATGCCCTTCCTGACTAAGATTTTAAATCGCAAGATTTTTTGTTTTAAGACTCAAGTCTTGTTATGTTTCTTTTCGTAATCTGCAAGTCTAAACAAGCATATCGCTGCACACTCTTGCCTTCGCGATGCGTGTTCGATAATTGTTTTCAACCGGTTGCCCTTCCTGACGTCAAAGAACTCGGATTAAGAATCTGTCGAGAATCGGGGGTTTTACTGCTAGATGCACTTCTTAGATTTAAAATCACGAACTATTGTTTTACTGCTGGACGCCCTTCCTGACTAGGATTTTAAATCGCAGTATACGCGATAAATTTGTTGTAGCGGGTTTTATAACTAGATATCCCGGTACCGACACATAGCCTACTCCCGCTGAAGAAGCCAGCTTAACACCTCCATCCAACAAATGAATCACCCTCAAACACTCTTCAATCATTCTCGCTACTTCGGGAGATAGCGGGTTCGAACTGGAAGCTGCAAATGCTAGGCGAGGGGCCTGCGCGATCGTCATTACATGATCTAGCCGGATGCCCTTCCCGACGGTATAAGTTGCTAGGATTTGAATCGCGTACCCTTCCTGACTAGGATTTTTAAATCGATAACTAGATGTCCCGACATAGCCTTCTCCTACCGAAGAAGCCAGCTTAACGCCTCCATCCGACGAATGAATCACCCTCAACACTCTTCAATCATTCTCGCTACTTCGGAAGATAGCGGGTTCGAACTGGAAGCTGCAAATGCTAGGCGAGGGACCTGCGTGATCGTCATTACATGATCTAGCCGGATGCCCTTCCCGACGGTATAAGTTGCTAGGATTTGAATCGCGTACCCTTCCTGACTAGGATTTTTAAATCGATAACTAGATGTCCCGACATAGCCTTCTCCTACCGAAGAAGCCAGCTTAACGCCTCCATCCGACGAATGAATCACCCTCAACACTTTTCAATCATTCACACTACTTCGGAAGATAGCGGGTTCGAACTGGAAGCTGCAAATGCTAGGCGAGGGACCTGCGTGATCGTCATTACATGATCTGGCCGGATGCCCTTCCCGACGGTATAAGTTGCTAGGATTTGAATCGCGTACCCTTCCTGACTAGGATTTTTAAATCGATAACTAGATGTCCCGACATAGCCTTCTCCTACCGAAGAAGCCAGCTTAACGCCTCCATCCGACGAATGAATCACCCTCAACACTCTTCAATCATTCACACTACTTCGGAAGATAGCGGGTTCGAACTAGAAGCCGTAAATGCTAGGCGAGGGGCCTGCGCGATCGTCATTACATGATCTAGCTAGATGCCCTTCCCGACGGCATAAGTTGCTAGGATTTGAATCGCGGTATCCATCATTGTGTCTGACTTGCAAGCTCACGCGTATTATTTTTTGCTGAGATATCATGCTACTTCCGTTCGCCAGCTAGAGCGGAAACTCGCAGTACTGCGTCTATTTCATCTCACAACTTGGAGGAGACAACATGTGTACATATAATTTATGATCTTTCACCCCCCTTAAAAAACATGTAAGTATCTCAGAACATTCTTATACGTGAGTGTTGCAATTACTAAGCGAGTGAGCCGAGCGAGTTGGCTACGCAGTGTGCTTTCTTGATTTTCGTATGGGTGTATTCACAATTACTAAGCGTCTGAGCAGTGCGATGAACGAGTTAGCTACGCGGTATAGATTTTTTTAAATTTTCGTACTAAGCAAATCATTTGAAGTGTTAGCTATGCGATATGTGCACAGTGTTTTTTTCTTGATTTTCGTGATAGGCGAGATAGCTATGCGATATGTGCACAGTGTGTGTGTTTTACACTAGGTAAATCATTGAAGTTGTACTGAACACATCAAATAGCTGTGCGATGAACGAGTTAGCTACGCGGTATAGATTTTTTTAAATTTTCGTACTAAGCAAATCATTTGAAGTGTTAGCTATGCGATATGTGCACAGTGTGTTTTTTTTTTTTGATTTTCGTGATAGGCGAGATAGCTATGCGATATGTGCACAGTGTGTGTGTTTTACACTAGGTAAATCATTGAAGTTGTACTGAACACATCAAATAGCAGTGCGATGAACGAGTTAGCTACGCGGTATAGATTTTTTTTATTTTCGTACTAAGCAAATCATTTGAAGTGTTAGCTATGCGATATGTGCACAGTGTGTTTTTTTTTATTTTCGTGATAGGCGAGATAGCTATGCGATATGTGCACAGTGTGTGTGTTTTACACTAGGTAAATCATTGAAGTTGTACTGAACACATCAAACAATGTTCTTACAGTGTTCGATTCTAGGCTTGCTATGCTTCAATCTAAACAAAGGTATCCCCTAACATGTTGTACAGCGTTCGATTCTACTTGTTTAGTGATCTGAACACATCAATCATTGTTCTGATCACATGTAACGACATCGAGTGCAGTGTTCAATTCTAGTCTTGTTATGTTTCAATCTAAACAAAGGTATCCCCTAACATGTTGTACAGCGTTCGATTCTACTTGTTTAGTGATCTGAACACACCAAACAATGTTTTAATCACATGTTGTATCGAGTACAGTGTTCGATTCTACTTATTTTGTGTTCTGAACACATCAATCAATGTGCAGTGTTCAATTCTAGTCTTGTTATGTTTCAATCTAAACAAAGGTATCCCCTAACATGTTGTACAGCGTTCGATTAGTGTTCTGAACACACCAAACAATGTTTTAATCACATGTTGTATCGAGTACAGTGTTCGATTCTACTTATTTTGTGTTCTGATCACATCAATCAATGTTCTGATCACATGTTGTACTGGCTGTCTCATAAGGAGCTATGTATAGCCACCATCTTGCATGAGCCATCTTGCGCAAGCATCCTTAGGGAGGCTCTAGCCAAGGATCCTTAAGCCGCCTCATAAGAGCAACCACCATCTCGCGCAAGCATCCCTCATAAGGAGCCATGTATAACCGCCATCTTGCGCAAGCATCCCAAGGGCGTCTATGTATAGCGATCATCTCGCATAAGCACCTTTAAGGAGTCATGTATAGCCACCATCTTGTGCAATTAGCGTCGAGAGAGGACTGATGTAGAATTTTTCTTTTTTAAATTATCCGCCACCACATAGAGTGTAGCACTGAGGTTTGCGATGTAAGATGGTGGATGACAGCTGCGCGTGAGTTTGTAAAGCACGTGGAATTTACCGCCACCGGGCAGCTCGGCGCTCAAAGATGGCGGATGACAGCTAACAGAACTTTTCAAATTACCCGCTACTACAGAGAGCAGGGCGGATGGTAGCTGTCAAAAAAAAGCACGTGAGTTTGTAAAGCACGTGGAATTTGCCGCCACCACATAGAGGGCAGCACGGTGCTCGAAGATGGCGGATGATAGCTAACAGAACTTTTCAAATTGCCCGCTACTACAGAGGGCAGCACGGTGTTCTGTAGATTAAAGATGGCGGATGACAGCTGACGAAATTGCCCGCAGCACGGTGCTCAAAGATGGCGGATGACAGCTGCACGTGGCTTTGTTTACTAAACAAGAGCACGTGGAATTTGCCGCCACCACATAGATGGCAGCACGGTGCTCTCTTGATTAAAGATGGCGGATGACAGCTAACAGAACTTTTCAAATTGCCCGCTACTACAGAGAGCAGCATGGTGTTGTGTAGATTAAAGATGGCGGATGACAGCTGATGAAATTACCCGCAGCACAGTGCTCTATTGATTAAAGATAGCGGACGACAGCTGTCAAAAAAGCACGTAGCTTTGTTTACTAAACAAGAGCACGTGGAATTTACCGCCACCACAGGTATCTAGCTAAAGATGGCAGCACGGTGCTCTCTTGCGGGTGACAGCTGTCAAAAAGCATGTAGAATTTGCCACCGGCATAAAGAGGGCAGCACGGTGCTCTCTGGCGGTTGACAGCTGTCAGAAAAGCACATGGGTTTGTAAAGCGTGTAGAATTTACCACCACCACATAGAGGGCAGCACGGTGATTAAAGATGGCGGATGATAGCTGACAAAAAAGCGCATAGGTTTGTTTCCAAACAAGAGCACGTGGAATTTGCCGCCACCGGGCAGCACTGAGGTTTGCGATGCAAGATGGCGGATGACAGCTGTGACGTACCACATTTCAAAGGTAAGTAGCTAAAGAGGGCAGCACGGTGCTCAAAGATGGCGGATGACAGCTGCACGTAGCTTTGTTTCCAAACAAGAGCACGTGGAATTTGCCGCCACTACATAGAGTGCAGCACTGAGGTTTGCGATGCAAGATGGCGGATGACAGCTGTGACGTACCACATTTCAAAGGTAAGTAGCTAAAGAGGGCAGCACGGTGCTCTATGGATTAAAGATGGCGGATGACAGCTGCACGTGGCTTTGTTTCCAAACAAGAGCATGTGGAATTTGCCGCCACTACATAGAGTGCAGCACTGAGGTTTGCGATGCAAGATGGCGGATGACGTACTACATTTCAAAGGTAAGTAGCTAAAGAGGGCTGCACGATGCTCTCTGGATTAAAGATGGCAGATGACATCTGCACGTGGCTTTGTTTACCTCTCGCTAGTTAGGTTAAGTTGGTAGCACTAAGGTTTAGACCCGTCAAGATGGCAGCACTGCTGATGACAGGTGACGAATTTTGCGGCTACTGCGATATAGAGGGCAGCGCAGTGCTTTGTGGTTTAAAGATGGCGAATGACAGCTGTCAAAACAGCACGTGGCTGTCAAAAAGCACGTGGCTTTGTTTACCTCTCGCTAGTTAGGTTAAGTTGGTACCACTAAGGTTTAAGTCCGTCAAGATGGCAGTACTGAGGTTAGCGATGCGTTGTTGTCTGTCAAAAAGCACGTGGCTTTGTTTACAAATCTGTCAAAAAGCACGTGGCTGTCAAAAAACACGTGGCTTTGTTTACCTCATGCTAGTTAGGTTAAGTTGGCACTAGTGAGGTTTAGGCCCGTCAAGATGGCAGTACTGAGGTTAGCGATGCGTTGTTGTCGATGACAGCTGTCAAAAAGCACGTGGCTGTCAAAAAACACGTGGCTTTGTTTACCTCATGCTAGTTAGGTTAAGTTGGCACTACTGAGGTTTAGGCCCGTCAAGATGGCAGCAGTGAGGTTAGCGTTGCGTTGTTGTCGATGACAGCTGTCAAAAAGCACGTGGCTTTGTTTACAAATTCAAATCTCCCGCCAAAATTCAAATTTCCCGCCAAAATTCAAATTTCCCGCGGGAGGTGGAGGCCTCTCCCGAGAGCCGGAGGTGGCGGTGGCCGCCGAACCATCCAATTATACTACTGAAGTGGGAAAGCCGAGCTGAGTAGCTCAGACGGTTGAGGTGCTGGCCTTCTGACCCCAACTTGGCAGGTTCGATCCTGACTCAGTCCGGTGGTATTTGGGGGTGCTAAAATACGACAGCCTCGTGTCGGTAGATTTACTGGCACGTTAATGATCTCCTGCGGGACTAAATTCGGGCACCTCGGTGTCTCCGAAAACCGAAAAAATAGTTAGTGGGACGTAAAGCCAATAACATTATTATTAATTATTAGAAGTGGGAAGGAAGAGACCGTGACTTTAATTAAGGTACAGCCTCAGCATTTGCCTGGTGCCAAAATGGGAAACAAACGAAAGACCATCTTCAGGGCTGCCGACAGGGGGTTTCGAACCCACTATATCCCGAATGCAAGATAATAGCTACGTAACACAAACCACGCAGCCACTTGCTCAGTGCATTCCTTAATTATATTCTCGCCCCATTCCAACCTTAAAGCCAACGGCTGTAGCCGCGTTGAAACACCGGATCCCGTGTGATCCCCGAAGTTAAGCAACATTGGGCATGGTCAAGATTTTGATGGGTTGCCACGCGCTGTTAGGGGGGTAAGGGAATGGAGGAGTGGAAAGGAACTGGCCAACCTAACGTTCGTAAACTCCGGCTCAGGCACACCTCTGCGGATGTTCAGACCTGCCTTCGTTCAGAATACACCCATACCTTACAACCTTAAAATATCGCTCTCTTGACATTGCAACATTTAGTCAGTGTTCATTAATTCAAGGTTTGTTCACTCTCGAATGAGGAATGTGCCTGTCTCATAGGGGATACTAGAGGCCTGTAGTCCACGCCGATCCGCGGCAACTAGCCTTTCCTTGGACCTAATCTAACCGAAGCAGACTAATGGTATTGTCACTATTGTCAAGGCTATTGAACACTCCTCCTGTCAGTATACGAAGTAGCACTTCTATAGCTTCATTTAAGCGTTAAATACGTGAAAATCTTGTATGAATGTTAGAGTGAATGAGAGAAAATATGATGCAGAACTATTGTTAGGGGTAATGTAGACAGGGAATATTAATCATTCACAGAAATCACTACTATAACACTATGGCGAGCTGGTCGTGTGGTTAGAGACACGCAGATGTGAGCTTGCATCCGGGAGATAATGGGTTCGAATCCCACTGTCGGCAGGCCTGAAGATGGTTTTCCGTGGTTTCCCATTTTCACACCAGGCAAAGGCTGTACCTTAATTAAGGCCATGGCCGCTTCCTTCCAACTCCTAGGCATTTCCCATTCCATCGTCACCATAAGACAAATCTGCTTCGGTGCGACGTAAAGCCACTAGCATTAATTTAGGTAGCCTAGTTTCTATATACCGTATACAGTCTTAATAGTTTTAAAATTATGTTACTATGTAATATTTACTCTACCCCATATACAAATTCATCAAATAAATAAATTGAATAATAAATAAATAAATAAATAAATTAATTAATTAAATAAATAAATAAATAAATAAATAAATAAATAAATAAATAAATAAATAAATAAATAAATAAATAAATAAATAAATAAATAAATAAATAAATAAATAAATAAATAAATAAATAAATACCCGGACCTAAGCAAAGGAGACCAATGTTTTTCCCTAGCATGACCTAATCAAAACTACATCAGTGGTCTTGTCAAGCCGATGCTGGAAAGCTTTGTGTAGCGTATTGTGCAAGCCGTGCCATGTTGGATTTCTAACCTCTCTTTTGTACTCGCGATAGCAAAGTTTTACTGAAATTAGTTTTGGGACACCTGTGAATGTGGGATAGAAAAAGCCTTACAAATCTCTCTTGGAGACATAAAACCCTTATTTACTTGAAGTAATTTACACACAAACACTACAAAAAAAAACAATACACTTATAGCGCCTAGCAATGTCCGATGCACACCATATAATTTGAAGTATACTACACAACTTTATTACTCCTGCCATATACCGCACATTCTTGACATGTCTTTCCCTAACCTTCATGATGTGCACATACACATTGACCCGTACAAGCTCCTACGACATACGGAAAACTGCTTTATTACTAGAGTATTACGTAATCTCCGATATACGTAACCGTATTACACAAAAATTACGTTTGGGTTATAGTTTTACAAAATATAATGAACTATTACTTAAAATCGTCACATATTACATTTGTTGAAATAGTTGCTTCAAGTAATTTACAAAATCAGATGAACAACACAATTTAGAAAATACTTCTATAAGTAGCGCTGAGAACTGAATTTCACAAAGGTTCAAGTGAGCTACTAAGTTGCGTCCTTTGCATCATATTGTAATGGACATTCGAACAAAAGATGAGCAACCGTTTGCTCGACATTTTCGCACTGGCACTGGTAGTTGTCTGCTATCTGTATCCTAAATATCTTTAAAATAACTTTTAAACTTGCCATGCCCACTAATGAACTGGCTAGATATGTACTGTAAGACTTCATGAAGAATTTGCATTATAGTCGCTGGAACACTGTTTGGTAAAAGATGTTTCTCGTTTCGCTGCCCTTTTTACTGCTGGTTCAAATCATATTCCATTCAAGTATGCTTTCCTTACGAAGTTCTCTTTTAACAAAAGCTAAAGGAATTGCGTTGAAGCTATAATCCTCCACATTTTGTGCTGCATCTTTGGTAAGCTGGTCTTCTCGTTCATTACCTTCTAGTCCTGCGGGACACTGGACCCAGTTGATGCATATACAGTACGCGAGGAGCTATTCAGGGCTAATTTTCTAATGTTTACAGAAATCTGGCTGGAATTATATTTATCACTAACTGGTTTGTTTGAGGCCTGAGAATCACTTCTTTGGCATACAAGGTGTGACAGGCGTTTCCGGATCTGGATTACATACCTCAAATTGTCAGCATCTCTGAAAGTCTGCATTTATATTCACGGACACAGTTTGTATAGATTGTGTTTTGATGAAAGTTTACAAATTCTCACTCGGAGACCGAACTTTATGTCAGAACCGATCATCATGTAGCTTTCAATCAGACCTTGCATAGAAGTATTTGTATCACACTTTCCTTCTTCCTTTCATTTTGGCCAACTGTGTACCACGTTAATTCGATTTCAGCTGCTTCTGGGCTTTGATCTGCGCCCAGTAATACTTCATTCTTTCACTCTGAAACCTTCTTCACTCTTCCGTCCATGGTGTTTGGGTCCGCAAACTAACTTTATCTTGGAAACTCTTTGTGTTTTTATTTTCGACTCGTAAGTTTCCCTGTTGCTTATTTCCGATCCTTGTATTCCCATTTCTAAAAGGTCCTTCTTCACTTCCTGGTGCCAGCGTACCACAGCTTTCCCGGTCTCAAAAAACTTCCTATCTGCTTGGTCATTCTTCCCACGTCCGTTCTGTAGATATGTGTCCAAAGAACATGGCTCTCCTCTTCTGGATGGTGCCTGAGATCTTTTCTATCTTGCGGTACAGTTCTAGGTTTGGTTTCTGTCTGTGTGATCCATCCTCTGTGCTTTGGGCTCCCACTATCTTCCTTAGAATTTTTCGCTGCACGAGTTCTAACTTCTTGACCAATCCTACCTTTATCAGGTTCAAGCATTCAGCTGCATATAAGGCTTCTGGACAGATCACTGTCTGGTAATATCTGTGTTTTGCATTGATTAAGATCTTCTTCTTCTTATAGGTGTTCATACTTAGCTTGTATGCCAAGTTCATTTTGTTGATTCTCGATATCAGTGCCTCTTTCTCTGACAGGTTGTTATCTATCCACACTTTCCATTTTGAGTATTATCTTTTACATCGGAATATTCTGAGTAAACTTGGTTAAGCGGTGGGAATTGTAGGTCATGTATATATTGTGGAAGATAAAATATAGGAGTAATTTTTGAGAACACAATAGTAGGAATGTGAACATTATATATGTATGTTTTGTGGTGACATGTCTAAAATAAATTGTCAGGTAGTTGGTTGTTTCTGTACGGTAGCCTATTATATATACAGTAAGGAGTAAGGGGGCTAGCTTGTTTTCAAAGGAGGGTGGAAACGGGATACTAAATTGCACTCATATATCATTTCAAATGAATGTATGCATGCATGTAACATTTTCCTTGCCGGCGTATTAGGGTTACCCCCTCTAATGTGCTGCCTCGTCACACACAATACTGCAGCGATCATCCGAATGTAAGCAGGGACATTTATACACTCCGTGTTGTGTATGTATGTGTGCGCGCATATACAATGGAAAAGGGCGTGTTAATGATGGAATATTGCAGTATTGAGGCTTTGTTCAGGGTAAAGGTTACATGGCAGGGGGAAGTAACTATGGAACAGATCTGCGAGGAAATCTGCATTACGATTTTCATCTTCTGTTTGAACAGGGCAAGGAAAAGGGTGTTATGAACTAAAAGACACGTCTTTCGTTCACAAAAAGGCTTAGGAACGCATTAAGCTTGATGCTTCCTCCGCCACTTTGCTTTATTGAGTCCTTAATATTGAGGGGAATATAGCACGCATGATTCATTTTCTATTCTGGATACTTTATTAAGCCTTATATGATGCTAAAGTCAGTGTTCCCAACTCAGCATATCTGTATTCATATGTAACATCAAGCAATAGTATCTATTACTCAACTGCATTTTTAATGGTAACTAAAATTCTACTGTAGCTTTGAAGCATTTTGTGTGCGATTAGATGCAGGACTACGATCGTTCTCAAAACAGTTCAATCTTAGGTTAGTAGACATGATCACCCACCTATTATTATTAATAGACATGTGTAAAAATGACATATTAAAAGAGATTAGGAAAAATGAGCAAGCAAATAAACGTGAATGTTATCTATACAAATTATTGCCACTTGTCACAATATAAAAGGAAATTAGTTTCGCAGAACAGTGCACAAAACTTAGAGAATCGGCGAAATTATCCATTGAAAACGAATAAAAATTCGTCGGTGATTGTCATATCTCACAATGCCCATCCTATCCATTATTCTCCTTAAGACTGGCGACGACTCCCAGACACGTATGTATATATATATATTTTTTTGCTATTTGCTTTAAGTCGCACCGACACAGATAGGTCTTATGGCGACGATGGGACAGGAAAGGCCTAGGAATGGGAAGGAAGCGGCCATGACGTTAACCCTAGAACACTAACCCTTCGTAAATTTGACGACGGTAGGTAGCAGAACGGTATAGTTTATTGCGTTCCGCGCATGCGTACCTGCCGTCATTCTGTGTAGCTGATTTTTTCGAGCAGTTACTGACTGTGGCATGTGCGATTGTCGATATATTTGCTCATTCTTGTAATAATTGGGTGGGTGACGTCATATTGACGAACGGTTAGTGATAGTGTGAACTTATAAGTATAATGTGTCTTCATGCATTTTTTACATTTATACTTATTTTATTTATTTTCTTGGTAGTTTTGGTTTCTTTGCGATGTAAATAACACACATTAATAATTTCAAGGGTTTATTTGAATATGTTGTGTTATAAAATTAATTTCTTATAAAACGTGTTCATTTAATATTTTTTGTGTGTCAAGTTTTCTTTATTTAATAAATAATCACATGAAATTACTTGATATCTACGTATTTTGATTCATGTAAAGTTTTCAACACTATAGGAACTCTAAATAATCAAAATATTGTCAAATATAAGCTGTTACGTAGAAAATATAACAATTATACATTGGAGTAGTCAAATTTACGAAGGGTTAGTAATAATGTGTGGCGAAATAGGGTTAGTGTTCTAGGGTTTAAGGTACAGCCCCAGCATTTGCGTGGTGTGAAAATGGGAAACCACGGAACATCATCTTCAGGGCTGCTGATAGTGGGGTTCGAACCCACTATCTCCCGGATGCGAGCTCACAGCTGCGCGCCCCTAACGGCATGGCCAACTTGCCCGGTCGTATGGATATTTAGTCCATCAGAATAATATTCGTTGAGTTCATTTTCCGTACAGTATCGCATTCTAGGAATGTATGTTCGGATGACTTGTTTACGCACTCCTACGATATAATGTACTTAAGGTTCATTTTCCTTTACACGTTAGAAAACGAAAATGAACACAACGAACATTGTCGTGAGCGTTATCAGATACTTGGTTGTCATCAGCTGGAACAGTCGGGGCATTTTTTATTTTACAGTAAACCGCATATGAGCATGTTGCAGGGACAGTACATAGTCCTTATTCTTTTAATGCTCAATGGGCAGAAAGCAGAGTACTTCCTCTGTCCATTGTAATTTGAAGCTGAATTCAGAGTCCAAGCGAATTCTTTACAAACGTCCTCACCTGCATTTTCATGGTAGGAATGGCAGGCTTTGTGACTGCCAAGAAGCTGCTAGTTGATTGTGGATTTCTATCACATAACCCATTCTTCGAAGTGTCCGTTATCCTCTACGATGAAGTCCGAAGAAATTGTGGGAGTATGTAATTAGTGAGTATTTTCCACAATGTTGTGAGATGGACAACAGACAATGGTATGATGGTAAACAGTGTTTAAAGTCAGGTTATGAGTTTCGCTAATAGGAAAAATCCTCTCAGTTTAAATTACTGGATTGATGGGGTTCCTAATGAGTATAACTGTAAGTACCTAGGTGTTAATATAAGGAAATATCTTCATTGGGGTAATCACATAAACGGTATTGTAAATAACGGGTACAGTTCTCTGTACATGGTTACGAGGGTATTTAGGGCTTGTAGTAAGGAGGTAAAGGAGAGGACATATAACTCCCTGGTACAACCCCAAGTGGAGTATGGTTCCAGTGCATGGGACACTCACCAGGATCAGTTGATTCAAGAACTGGAAACAATCCAAAGGAAACCAGATCGATTTGTTCTGGCTGATTTCCGACAAAAGAGTAGCGTTACGAAAATGTTGCGAATTTTGGACTGGGATGACTTAGAAGAAAGGAGATGAGCTGTTGACTTAGTGGTATGTTCTGAGCTATCAGTGGAGAGATGACATGGAATGACATAAGTAGACGAGTGGTGTTTTTAAAAGCAGGAAAGGTCAAAGTATGAAAATTAATTTGGAATTCTGGAGGACAAACAGGGGAAAATATTCGTTTATACGAAGAGGAGTTAGGAAATGGAATAATTTACCAAGGGATATTTTCTATAAATTTACAAATGTTAATGTTGGAAATATTTCTCAGCAGACAAAGTAAGAGGTCCCCGTTATACCAAAAGTAAATTTAAGCATTTTGCTCAATTGTGCCGAAAGTTGAAAGGCTAAAGGGCCCGGAAAGCTCTGTTCGAAATTGTGAGTCTTGGATTGCTCTATCAGTATAAAAAACACATTTCGGAAATTAACTCAGGCCTAAATGCGGTTCCAGAAACACATTCTAAAACCACTTGTTTCTTTACTCTTTTTCTTTTTGATTGAAATATAGCCAAATTAAATTATTTACATAATTCTTTGTGTAATGTGTTCCTTGGTTCAATACCCTCAGATATATTTTGATTTTCAAAAAATATCCACACCGAATGTAATTATAAAGGCTTAAATTAACCTCAGCATCGACCGACGTTAGCGCTCGTAGTGGTGCTTAAGTGAAACAATGCATTGACTCACATTAGCGCTCGTAGTGGTAGAAAAAGGCAAACTGCTAATCTAATTGACAGGATAACGATGATTAAGAAAAGGATTGTAATTTTTTGGAATAAATAAAGAACATATTCTCATACTTCATTATTTTTTTACCTAAAATTTTTAGGTTATATCCCCGGGATGTTTTCAACATTGAGTTGATTGCCGAAGGGGCCACGAATGCGGATTGATTGATTGATTGATTGATTGATTGATTGATTGATTGATTGATTGATTGATTGATTGATTGATTGATTGATTGATTGATTGATTGATTGATTGATTGATTGATTGATTGATTGATTGATTGATTGATTGATTGATTGATTGATTGATTGATTGATTGATTGATTGATTGATTGATTGATTGATTGATTGATTGATTGATTGATTGATTGATTGATTGATTGATTGATTGATTGATTGATTGATTGATTGATTGATTGATTGATTGATTGATTGATTGATTGATTGATTGATTGATTGATTGATTGATTGATTGATTGATTGATTGATTGATTGATTGATTGATTGATTGATTGATTGATTGATTGATTGATTGATTGATTGATTGATTGATTGATTGATTGATTGATTGATTGATTGATTGATTGATTGATTGATTGATTGATTGATTGATTGATTGATTGATTGATTGATTGATTGATTGATTGATTGATTGATTGATTGATTGATTGATATGTATGGAGAGATGAAATGAAAATATCCCGTCAATGAATATTGATGACCGGCCTCCAGATTAAGCTGGGAATCAGGAACGAGATCGTTGGAGGCCGACTAGAGCTGGATGAAGAACCGCAGTTGATTAGCAGAGACTCTGTACATTCAAAGGCCGGAGTGTATGAAGATGAAGAGATTGTCCATGTCATTTTTTGTTTTCATGTTGTTTCCTTCTCTTTCTGTTGCTCCATCTTGCCATACTGATCTGGCATTGTCTGACACTATTACATCTAGTTTCATAACATCTACAGTTCGCTGCTCATAAATAGACATACCAGTACTTCAAATGTAGGTGAACAGAAGGTTCATTACTGGTAGACAAATGTCAAGCCAACGTGCAGAAATGTACATGCATTTGTAGAGTACGTTATTATTTATTTATTTATTTATTTATTTATTTATTTATTTATTTATTTATTTATTTATTTATTTATTTATTTATTTATTTATTTATTTATTTATCGTCGTCTTGATTTCTATGGCGTGGGTCAGTCTCTAGAGCCTGCTATTCTGCCCACCCATAATACACTGTTCAATCTATGTTAAACCGGGCGGGTTGGCCGCGCGGTTAGAGGCACGCCGCTGTGAGCTTGCATTCGGGAGATAGTGGGTTCGAATCCCACTGTTGGCAACCCTGAAGGTGGTTTTCCGTGGTTTCCCATTTTCACACCAGGCAAATGCTTGGACTATACTTTAATTAAGGCTATGGCCACTTCCTTCCCACTCTTAGCCCTTTCCTATCCCATCGTCGCGATAAGACCTATCTGTGTCGGTGCGACATAAAGCCACTAGCAAAAAAAAGTCTATGTTAAATTCTACAACGTACTAAAATTATGTAACTTATAGACTAACCGGAAAAGCTTATCGTCTACTTCCTTCGGTTAATATTTACATGAAGAAAGTATATTATCTTAGATATGTTCTATAGATTCTGTTCTTACATTTAAGTAATGTTTGCAATACTTTCCTTTGGACATCTGAATGCTAGGAATGTGTCTAATTTCAGCCAGCAGGGAATTCCACAGGCAGATAGTAGGGGGGATGAATGTATCACTGTAGCTAGTAATGCGATTGGTAGGGAAACATAGCAGGAAGTTACTTACTGGGCTTGTTTGGTCATTATTTCTGGATGATAGGTACTGAAGGTCATTTCTGAAGTAAACTGGTGTTTCGCTCGGAAGAACAATATGGATAACTGACACAGAGTGCAGATTTCGCCTCTCCTCTAAATACAGCCAACATACGTATTGAGTTTCAATAGATGATCGGATCACGAGTGACATTCGAGATCAGGTCTACTTCACAACTGATTAGCGGACGCACTTACGGCCGGGCAAGCGATAATCATGACAGAGATTCGGGGAATGCGCTTACATATGATCGATACCTCATTTTTACGTACTCCACCAATCTAGGGTTAAGAAGAGATGATCGCAGAAAATGTTGAAATAATAAAATTGTATATCTTTATATTGAAGTTCTATGCTTTGAGAATATATTCACAAAATGTCATGCCTGAAATAAAATTATTAATGAATTAATGAAATTAAAATTCGAGATCTTGCAGGAGCCTTTCCTGTCACATGTTATTTCCTGCCTTCAGTACTGAGAAGAATTTTGACATGTTCAACATGGCTGTATTTCTAAATATATAAACAGAATGAAAAATGGCAGGAAGGTCACGGTGTAAATAAAAAGTGTCAAAAAAAGCGCCACACATATTGTGAATGTGTTTATAAAATTTATTTGACCTTCCACAAACATTACAAAAGTTACAAAAGCAATTTCAATATGCAAAATAATTCAGCCATGTCTCCTAATAAACAGCTTGTTAAAATTAAGTTTAAACCTTCGTCCCTTTATAATGGGCGTCAATATTGAAGTATTTTTAGAATCTGGCATAAAATTTGTGTCAAACAGGATACATAAACAGGAGGTAACAGACAAATAGAGGAGGGTTATTAGTACAAATATATGAAAGGCTTTGGCAACTGAATCTTAATTCACTGAACATTACAGCTTCCCATACCTGTTATGGAGCGTGAGTAAAGATCCTAGGTTCGGAGGATGAATCACAAATTGAGGAATGTAAACAACGAGGTCATAGTTCTTTTACTGAAGAAATGGTTGCGTGGATTGCGTCACGTAGCCGTCAGCTTGCATTTGGGAGATAGTGGATTCGAACCCCGCTGTCGGCAGCCCTGAAGATGGTTTTCCATTCTTTTTATTTTCACACCAGCCAAATTTGTTAAACCTATCTTACTTTTTTTTTTTTTTTTTTGCTATTTGCCTTACGTCGCGCCGACACAAATAGGGCTTGTGGCGACGATGGGATAGGAAAGGCCTTGGAGTGGGAAGGAAGTGGCCGTGGCCTTCAATAAGGTACAGCCCCATCGTTTGCCTGGTGGGAATCCACGGAAAACCATCTTCAGGGATGCCGACAGTGGGGTTCGAACCCACTGTCTCCCGGATGCAATTTCACAGCAACGCGCCCCTATTCTAGCGTCACCGAAAACATTCCATGTGTTTGTGCGACGTTGAACGACTAGCAAAAGAAAAATATTAAATAAATTAAATTTAATTAATTAAATATTCTAGAATAATATTTTGCTACATTTTTGTGAATGTACGTTCAGTCTCCTAAACAACAAAGTGTCCTTTTCTCAATTACCTGTGTCGGATACTTTTACGAACGGATGATTTCTCCGACGAAAATCTTATGTGGAGGGATGCGTCGGATATTGAGCGTTTCTGTGATGTTTTATAGTATGATATGTTGTATGTAAATAGCGCTGGGTAGTTTGACGAACGCAAACACGCAGCCTCCCGGCAAGAGGAATAACCATATGCAATGAAAATTCCGGACCCTGCCAAGAATGGAACACAGGATCTTCTGAACTGAATGTCACTACACTGATCATTTAGCCACGGAGACGGGCATATTCTAAATATCCACCCAGCACTGCTTACGATGTCAATACAAGTTCTTCTCAATATAAACATTGTCTTGGTAATCGGAGGAACTTTAGTTCTGACAAGTATCGCATATACAGTGTATTGTTCTGCATTGTGGCATTTTCCTTTCCTTCATTTTAAGGGAAGTAGAATACCCATAGTTTTATATTAATAATTGCATTGTTTTTATTTGATAAGTTTATCGTCCACGTATGCCTTCACCCCCTGTGGGTGGGGGACGCAGATGAAGAATACACCCACGGTATCCCTTGTCTGTCGTAAGAGGCGATTACAAATGGCGAACAAGGGATGATTGAATTAGAAACATGAAACTACTTGTGTTTAGAACAAAGACCAACATGAGAAAGTGGGGTTTTGTCAGTGACTCCACTCTATGTAAATGTGGTGAAGAACAGACAATGAGCCATCTCCTTGTTTGTAACTTGTGTCCAACTACTTGCTCTCTCCAGAATGTGATGGACGCTACCAAGGAAGCATGTAAATTAGCCGCTTACTGGTCACACCACATTTAATTAATTTTGCATTTTTGGAGAGCTTAAATGACATCGTTACCTGCCATCATCAGAAATGATTGATGGTTATAGTACCAGATTTGTTATTGTCCTGTTATTATTATTGTAAGTATAATGTATGTTTCTGACGCGATTAAATAAATAAGTACCATCATGCGGGGAAAGCCATGGGTCGCCTTTACTTGCGAATAGTACCACTGTCTTAGGCACATAATAGGTTTGTGATTAGTAGCTGCCGAGAGCGGTTCACTGTGGGTTGCCAGTACCTGTAGTACTATATGCGGAACATCACAGGCTTACGTTGTCTGTGATTTGTACCATTATGTGCGAAACACCACGGGATAGTGCGAGTCCCTTTCATTAATACTCCTATGTGAGATGCACCATGTGTTTGCGTTGCATACGAGTGGCGCCACATTATGTGAGAAACACCATAGGTCTGCGTTACCTGTACGACGTACAATACTTGTGAGTTGTTCCATAATGTTTGGAACACCGTGAGTTTACGCTACCTTTGATTAGTACCGCAACTTGAGAAATACCATGGTTCTACATTACTAGCGATAAGTACCATTATGAGGGACCATTGACCTGGATATTGACAACAAGTATCATCGATTCAGGATTGTGCTTCGGAAGCAGTCCCTTGGTCAGTAATATTGTTTCTGGGAAGGTGAGGCATTGCGGGTCGGATCCTCGGATTGTTTTAAATTCATATCCATCCATTCATTCTTCATCATCACGTTTTGAATTCTGGTCAGTGGATGAATTTTGTACTTTTAAATTGTTATTGAATTTCGTCTCATTTTTTACCATTAGGGGCCGATGCCTTACATGTTAGCTCCCTTTAAATAACAATCATCATCATCATCATCATCATCATCATCATCAGGTGTGCTTTCTCCACCAGACTCAACGAGAGATCCCACCTCTACCGCCTTAAGGGCAGTGTCCTGGAACCTGAGACATTTGATCGGGGATACAGCTTGGGATGAGAACCAGTTCCTCGTCCAGACGGCGTTACATTATATGCTGAACAGGGGCCTTGTGGGGGATCCGGATATTGGAAGGGATAGGCAAGGAAGCGGGTAGGAATTGGGCGCGGGATTAATTTAGGTACCATCGCGGCATTTGCGTGGAGAAGAAGTAGGATACACGACAAAACCACTTCGAGGATGATTGTCTTCCCGAGGCTAACGAACCCCGTTCCAATACTCGTACCACTTTACAGAGTTCGTGGCAGAGCCGGGAATCGAACCCTGCACTCCGGGAGGGGGAGAGGTGGCAGCTAATTACACTAACCACTAACTACACCACAGAGATGGACTTAACAATTGCATGTGTTGAAAATTTGAAATCGCACGTGATAAATTTCTTTATATATATATATATATATACACACACGAGTCTTTTAAATAGAAGCATGTGGTGTTCGTAAGTGCCAGTTTGCAGCAAACACGTATTATACCAAGGACCAAGGTAATACGTATCTCCAACCTGTCAACAGTTTCTACAACTGTAAACAAACTAAGTCGGTGTGTACATTACTGGAAATCTGTGGACCATATCCCACTTTCTGTTGATATCAATCTTAGAACCTCTGGAGAAAACCTTCATTCATTACTTTCTACGGCTGGGCTGCTTGGGAATCAATGAATTATTTACAATAAAAATTAGTGGTGATATGGTTAGAATTAGAAACAGTTTGGTTCTGGTTGCAGAGATATCTTAATTCGTAGTCGTCTGCTGACCACAGATACCTCTTAGATCTTAGTAGTAATCCCAGAACACTGGGGTGAAGAGCCAGTGGTTAGGGGTTGTACGATGGTGAGGACTGTGTGGTAGGTCACGGCGGGAGCTTACCCTTGAGTGAAGAGAGCTGTCATCCAATCAAGACAGGGTACGGCTTGTAAACCCTGGTTGCGTGCGAGGAGTTAGCAACCAGGCTGCGCCCTTTGACCCGAATGTATATATTCCGTACAAGGAAGGAAGGATTTCTTTGATGATACATCTTGTAACCGCTGATGAGGCATAATCAACTGTGAATGTCATTTTCACTTGACAAACTTCATATAATCATTCTAACCTTTGTGTAACAAAGTAATCTTCTCACATTTAGACTTTCAGCTCCGGAAGTAAATATCTGATCCAAAATCTTGAGGTACCGTTCAATTGGAAATGTGGAACATGAAAGAAAATCGAGAGAGTTGGTTGCATAGCTGTGAGCTTGAATTCGGGAGAGGTGCGTTCGAATTCCCCCGTTGATAGCCCTGAGCATGATTATCCGTGGTTTCCTATTTACACACCTGTAAAATTCTTGGATCGTACCTTAATTAAGGCCACGGGTGCTATCCGGCGGATTGCATTAACGGAAAAGAGCCTACCATTTCCGCAAATCTTCCTATTTTCATTAACGCAAAATTGCATGTATCTATACCGCAAAATATTAGAAATTACTACCGCAAACGTAAAGTGTATAACAGCTTACTTTTAAAACTAGCAGCGCACCCCGGTGAAACAATTGTTCCGGAGTAGTATAGGCTGGAAGCGATCTGAAATTCGTTTTACACACTCCAGTAACGGTAATTCACCTTCCCCACGTTGATATTTGTCCCACAATTCAGCAGCAACACGTCTATTTATTTTTCTTGTGTACTGTATTAAAACGCAGGTAAGTTTCAAAGTACAGTTGCTTTAAAGCTTCCGTAAATTCGTGGATAGAAAGATGGGGTTTGTAAAATTGTTGTTATAAATGTCGATGAAACGACTCGGCACCATTTGTAGTTCTGATTTCAACTCGTGGTATACTCGGTCATAAATGGGAAGGGGGGGTGGATTTAGCATCTTCACTTACATAGTTTTCAAGTACATAGTCCAGGAAATAATGTAACTGATTGCGATTGGGAACAATACTATGCAATTCTACGAACGCATCCCCGACTGTGCTTGGAGGTAGAAATCTATTACGGTAGTAAAAAAAGTACTTTTTACGGGAATGAAAAATAATTTTTGAGGAATTTTCTTTACGTTTTTGCGCATTTTCTACTAAACCCTGCTACTTTCCCAATCCTAAAACTTACGCATGTCCTTGTCGCCGATGTGTGAGTGTGACGTTAAACTACAAGCAAAAAAATGAAAGCCATGAGAGAAAATGTGACACTCGTTGAGCCTACGTTAAAACCTCAAGGCGGGAAGAGGACTTAAAATTGAGGTACATGACTTGCCCTGCGATTAAAATTTCTCAAATCTGAAGTCGTACAGATGCACTGATTCAGTGCGCTGGCGGGTTGATGCAAGTATGTGTGCTGACGGATGGCATTTTGAACATTTCACCTTCCGTTCCTGTGTGCTTCCCATGATTAATCTACTATGTACAGTTGTATAAAATGAGTTCTAACATGGAAATAATCGCCTGCTTGACCCATGTCCGTACAACGTAAGTCATATGTATACAGGGTGTACCAAAACTTGACGGCAAAATCTTAAGAATGGATTCCTCAAATAGAGAGAAGGAAAAATGTTTATGAAAACATGGATCCGGAGACTATGCGTACAGATTTATTCAAACTTTTGTATATTTACACAGCAGCTGAAGCACCTCGAGCATGTATCAGATGAAATGTTCAAAGTGACGACCTTCAGCTTGAATGCAAGGCTCCGCTCGTCGTCGCATGAAGTTAAGCACGCGTACTGCCTGAAAGGTTGTCACAAATGGACTCACATAAAGTTGTTTCATTAGGAACAGGAGTCGCATACACGAGAGACGTAACGTGCCCCACAGGTAAAAGTCCAGGAGTTTCAAGTCAGGAGAGCGTGGTGGTGGCCAAGCAATCGATCCTCCTCTACCTATCCAGCGCTCAGCAAAATGGGTATTCAGGTACCTGCGGGTAGCAGGCTGAAATGTGCGGGAGCACCGTCATGCATGAAAAATATTTGTCGACGGGATGCAAGTGGCATGTCTTCCGAGTAATCAGGCAATGCATTACGCAAGAAATTAGTGTAGTTCTGTCCAGTAAGCCTATTCGGAGGAAAGTAGTGTTCCAACAAGGAATTACCAACAAAGCCTGCCCAAATGTTCATGGCGAACCTCTGTTGATGAGACGATTGAATGACTGCATGAGGACATGTAAATATTACTAAAATTAATTTGTGTCACAAAATTTGAATAAATCTGTAAGTATACGTCTCCGGACCCATGCTGTCATAACCTCTTTTTCTTGTCTCTATGTGGGGAATCCATTCCTAAATTTTTGCCGTCGAGTTTTGGTATACACTGTATATTGTTCTTCATTTCCATTATTGATTTCTCCGTCCTGTTTCTGTGGTATACACAGAGGATGTCAAAATAAGGGATAGCCGAAACTTCAGTACATCTTCTTCACACGGAGATGAAAATATTCAAGAACATGCCAATTTTATTATTTATCATATGGCAAGTAAAAAAAAAAACCATGGCACTACAGCCCTTGAAGGACCTTGGCCTACCAAGCGACCGCTGCTCAACCTGAAGGCCTGCAGATTACGAGGTGTCGTGTGGTCAGCACGACGAATCCTCTCGGCCGTTATTCTTGGCTTTCGGGACAGGGGCCGCTGTCTCACCGTAAGATAGCTCCTCAATTCTAATCACGTAGGCTGAGTGGACCTCGAACCAGCCCTCAGGTACAGGTAAAAATCCCTGACCTCGCCGGGAATCGAACCCGGGGCCTCCGGGTGAGAGGCAGGCACGCTACCACGGGACCGACAAAGTATACAAAAGAAAAAGAAAATTTACAATATATACAAGGACAAGAATGTTGGTAGCGTTCACATTTAAAAATTAATGTCCAGTTGCTGTAGCCATTCTTGGAGGGGAGGTGTAGCACTTACGACACGTCGGGCTGGTCTGTCATACTTCCTCAGAGTGCACTCCTCAATAATGTGCTGCACTGATTGGATAGGGGCTCCGTAGTCACTGGCAGGCGACCGAACTAGATCCTGGATCTCTAACGGTCAATCAAAGTTACATCAGAAGACATGCCACATAGTTTGAAGATACTGAAGGTCCACGTCATCAGCGTGATGACATCTAAATCTGCATTACTTGGCTTCTGTGACCGGGCATGCTGCGTATCATACCAGACAGTTGCTTTATTGGTCACAACAGCCTGATTGAACCACGTTCCAGCACTCACTGAAAATAAAAATCCACATCCTAATTCCAGTCATTTGGCCAGGTCAGGAATGGAATGAATGAAGCCCCCATCAGGCGGCGAGGATGGGAACTGTGCCGGCTGCCAAAGCCTGTCGCACTCTTCTGGGGCAATGATTTATGGCTGACAGATGCAATGAAGTGATATTTGAGAGTGGTGCTGGAATAAAAGATGACAATGAAACCCTGAGTACACGGAGAAAATCCTGTCCCGCGTCCGAATTATATAGCAGAATTTGAACCACAGAACCCAGCGGTGGGAGGCCGGCGCACTGCCACCTGTTTCACGGAGACTTCCGGCACTCATTCCTGATTTAAAATTCTTTGACTGGCCGAGAATCGTACCAGCAACCTCCAGATAAGAGATGAGCACTTGCCTCCTACATTGTGGGCCTAGCAGAAGGTACAACCCCAGCATTTGCCTACTGTGAAAAAAGGTAAGCCACCGAAATCCACCTTAAATTCTAGCCCCGGCGGGGATTGAACCCACCAACTCCGAATGAAGGTTTACAGCTACACGATACCTATCCCGCTGACAACTCGGTCACCGCTAAGAACTCGTGAGAGGGAGAACGTTGTTACCCGATCCCTTTAAATCTATAGTAATTGATTATATTATTATTATTATTATTATTATTATTATTATTATTATTATTATTATTATTATGTACACTTGGGAGGCTCACGCGAGTAAACAGGTAGTTGCTTTTTCAAGAAGGAGCATTATATAATAATAATAATAATAATAATAATAATAATAATAATAATAATAATAATAATAATAATAATAATAATAATAATAATAATAATAATAATAATAATGACCCAACAGGGGACTGTACATTATGTGCCGTCAACTCCCGGGACCCCAAAGTGTGTGTATTCAAGCGATCCATTTATTTTTTGTTCCTACAAGCAAGTAACGCAGTAAATATTTACCGGTTTTCGTCTGTAAGAAATGGTGAAGCCTTATTAAGTGCCTGACAAGAACACCGAACACAACAAAACATCTGGAGTGTTCCCTGCTTGAGGCCATTTATCGTAGCCGCTGCAGGCTTCCGACTTCTCACTTCCTCTTGTTAGCCCAGCCTTTAGTGTTGTAGAACCACGTCACTCCTGTTTCCTAATAATATACATGTTAAATAGCTCCTATCGTCTAATGAGGCCTGCTATCTTTTACACACCATACAACTGGGCTATAATGAAGGCAGCTCGGACTGAAGGTGGTGCTGCTGCTGCTCCCTTGGCGTTTCTCCAAATTGGGAGCAGTAAATTAGTGGGAATTGTAACTATTAGGAGTCATAGATGTTAGGGGCATAAGAACAGATTCTCTCAAATCGTTAAATAGTATTTGAACGTCACACGGAAAGAACGTGTTAAGTCCATTTTTTTTACCTAAAATGTGTTATTATCATCACTGTATAATACAATGGGCATGCTTTCGAAGGAATAAAGTTAACTAGCAGAAGTGGGATTAGTCACAGAGATACTGCAGGGGGAAGACATGGAGCACCCGGAAAGAACGTGTTTAGTCTTGCTCACACTACTAGTGTTAACAAAATAATGTTTGTAAATTAAAATAATATATTATGCAATTACATATTTAAAAAGCTCCCTTCACTGTCAATTGCACTGCCCCACCCCTTTCTTTTTTGTTTACAGCGCCACATTTCCACGTTTGTGATGACTCCTTAATGAAATATTAACTAAATTGGTTTACTACTTGAGGAATTACAACACTCCGGTTCCTAAATGAACGGTCAGAGTCGTCAGTTCAGAAGGCCCCGGGTTCGATTCCTGGCCGGATTGGGGAATGCAATCTCGTCTGGTTAATTCCCCCTGGCTCGGGGATTGGGTATTTTTGTTTTTGCACCAGTACTCTCCAATTTATACGCACACAACAGCTCAAACTATTAACTACCACAGAAACATGCAATAGTGATTATATCCCTCTACAGGAAAGGTTTTCGGCCACAAAACCAGGCCACATCCACAGGTGTGACACAGTTCATACAGCGGATGAAGGAAATAAGTAGTTCCAGAATTACAACAATCGGAATGAAGAATGATTAGAGAGACATACGATAGGTAGGCAGAAATAATGACAGACAGATAGACTTGCAGACACAGAGAGTTTAATTTCCATAGTAAATACACTGACTGACAGTGACAATGCAACACCAAGGAGGAGTGGTTCGAAAGGGATGAAAGTTGGGGAAAAAACAGAGACGGCACGGATGAATAATTGATGTTTATTTCAAACCGATATGCAGGTTACACAATGCGCACGGCATCGACTCAGTAGGATGTAGGACCACCGCGAGCGGCGATGCACGCAGAAACACGTCGAGGTAAAGAGTCAATAAGAGTGCGGATGGTGTCCTGAGGGATGGTTCTCCATTCTCTGTCAACCATTTGCCACAGTTGGTCGTCCGTACGAGGCTGGGGCAGAGTTTGCAAACGGCGTCCAATGAGATCCCACACGTGTTCGATTGGTGAGAGATCCGGAGAGTACGCTGGCCACGGAAGCATCTGTACACCTCGTAGAGCCTGTTGGGAGATGCGAGCAGTGTGTGGGCGGGCATTATCGTGCTGAAACAGAGCATTGGGCAGCCCCTGAAGGTACGGGAGTGCCACCGGCCGCAGCACATGCTGCACGTAGCGGTGGGCATTTAACGTGCCTTGAATACGCACTAGAGGTGACGTGGAATCATACGCAATAGCGCCCCAAACCATGATGCCGCGTTGTCTAGCGGTAGGGCGCTCCACAGTTACTGCTGGATTTGACCTTTCTCCACGCCGACGCCACACTCGTCTGCGGTGACTATCACTGACAGAACAGAAGCGTGACTCATCGGAGAACACGACGTTCCGCCATTCCCTCATCCAAGTCGCTCTAGCCCGGCACCATGCCAGGCGTGCACGTCTATGCTGTGGAGTCAATGGTAGTCTTCTGAGTGGACGCCGGGAGTGCAGGCCTCCTTCAACCAATCGACGGGAAATTGTTCTGGTCGATATTGGAACAGCCAGGGTGTCTTGCACATGCTGAAGAATGGCGGTTGACGTGGCGTGCGGGGCTGCCACCGCTTGGCGGCGGATGCGCCGATCCTCGCGTGCTGACGTCACTCGGGCTGCGCCTGGACCCCTCGCACGTGCCACATGTCCCTGCGCCAACCATCTTCGCCACAGGCGCTGGACCGTGGACACATCCCTATGGGTATCGGCTGCGATTTGACGAAGCGACCAACCTGCCCTTCTCAGCCCGATCACCATACCCTTCGTAACGTCGTCTGTCTGCTGGAAATGCCTCCGTTGACGGCGGCCTGGCATTCTTAGCTATACACGTGTCCTGTGGCACACGACAACACGTTCTACAATAACTGTCGGCTGAGAAATCACGGTACGAAGTGGGCCATTCGCCAACGCCGTGTCCCATTTATCGTTCGCTACGTGCGCAGCACAGCGGCGCATTTCACATCATGAGCATACCTCAGTGACGTCAGTCTACCCTGCAATTGGCATAAAGTTCTGACCACTCCTTCTTGGTGTTGCATTTGCTCTGTCAGTCAGTGTATGTATTAAGTGCATAGATTTGTTAACAATACCACAGTGCTGTGTACAATTTTAGAAACTATTTGGGGAGCAGGTGTGGAAGGAATTATGTTTCAAATTTAAACATTGATTTCCTGAAAATATAATAAAATGGACTTAGCCGTTCTTTTCCGTGTGGTATTTATTTCTTTTATTTGGCTTATGCTCCTTATTCTACTAGCGTAGGCTCGTCTAAATCCTCGCGCCTCCTTCCCCTCCTCCTTTCCCCTTAATCCAACTCCTGCCGGGTCGGGGCATTTATGGCACTTCTCCATCTTCCTTCATCCTTCCACCATTCCTCTTCTATCATTTTCTCCTAGTCTAGGGTTCTTCATCTTGCACTCCCCTTTATTGAATGTATCCAACTTGTTTAAGTTCTCCCACTCGATTTATTTCCCTCGAACTTCGTCTCCCTCATCTCTTTTGGTATTCTTTTCTGCTCCAACCTCTTTACATGTCCAAATCATCTTAGTTTACTTTCAATTTTCTCATTTAGATTTTCCATTCCGACCTCTTTTCTCAAATCTTTCATTGCCTTTCCTAGGTATTTCATTTCACTGGCTTGAATTCTACTCTCCTCCCTAGTTGTCCAGGTATCAGTCGCATATGTCAGTATGAGTGCATTATACATGTGCATTAGCAAAGACAGCTGCAGACTTTTGAACTGTGGTGCTACAAGTGGCTGTTAACAATAAGGTGAATGTATTCGATTACAAAAGGTTGTAGATGAACAGCATTCTTCTGAATAATCAGGAACGAAATTAACTACAAATCTTAGGAAGAAGTGAAATAACTGGTTCAAGTAAGAGAGAAATGGAAAGTTGCTGCTAAACAATCAAAGGCTTTGACTCGTGGCAGAGAGAGAGAGAGAGAGAGGGTCAGGGAGGACCAAACAGCATAAACATAGAATTTAATTTTAAAAAACATGATTATGAAAATGAATAACGATGCAGAAATGGGATCCAATACGAAATAAACAATAAATCAAAAACATACAATGCAGAGGGTATATACAGTAAATAATGTACAGTACAGGAAAGAGAAAGAAATACAAACATTGAAATGACAGAAAAGATACGTTATACATAAGGGGCGAAGAAGAGAAATAAATGGGAATTTCCAATTGGTGCAGGCAATAAATAGCTCTCGTCGATGCTGTTAGGTCATTGAAAGTCATAGTAAAAGTTCTGTGTGAGTACCTAGAGTTGAAATTTGGAGAATGCAGCGCAGACACTTCTACCATTCACAGTGCGCACTGTACTTAATTGTCGGAATTTAGTCACGCAGGAGTTCTTTAACACACCAGTAAATCTACAGGCACGAAGCTGACGTACTTTAGCAACCTCTGATATCACCGGACTGAGCCATGATCGAACCTACAAAGTTAGGGTCAGAAGACCGGCGCCTCAACCGTCTGAGCCACTCATCCCAGCAGTATTATTATTATTGTTATTAGTATTATGTATAATACGTTTTCTATGTTCTAACTGATTTACTTATTAATTTTGTTTTCACCCAATTATATACTTTCCACTTGTCACATATTTTTTAAATTATTCTTCTTTCTAATGTATTTTAAGCTTGTCTATTCTATAATTTAATGCTCGCCTATAGAAATTCCGGTGTCACTCCTGTGTTATTGTGTCTCATTTTAAGAGTTTTTAATAAGTGATGTTTATTGTAAAAAGAATACTAGATCCTAATACATTATGCCCTTTCCATCTTTTGTATAATTTCTTCCATAGCAGACTTTTCTAAACCATTTCCGTGAATTATATTCTCCAGATACTTGAATTTCTTCACTTTCTCGATTTTACCAATGTCTGTCTTTTACAAATATTTTGATTATTATTATTATTATTATTATTATTCCTACGATGAATACACCCAAGGTATCCCCTGTCTGTCGTAAGAGGCGACTAAAGGGGTGACCAAGGGATGATGGAATTGGAACCATGCTATTACTTACGATTAGTACCACTAAGTGAGTAACACCATTATGTCGGGAACACCATGGGTCTGTGCGTTGCCTGTGATTAGTACCATCGAGTACATTCCGCCGAGGCGGGGGAGAGGGCGCTTGGCACACGGACTAGCAACCGTGCGCGAGGAGCTGCCGTGTGCCGCGCTGAATTCTGTTGGTTCCCCTGTGTTCAGAACGGGTCTGCATTCCCTATGCGTAGTACGAATATAGCAGGAGCACCATGGGTCTGTGTTACCTGCGGATAGTATCATAATGTGTGATACAACGCCTTGAAAGACTAGAGATAAAACGTTCATATCCACAGGACACGTGCACTAGTATCTTCTGAAGAAAGGATTAGCATTTGAACCATGTCGACCCTCAGGTTCAAGGTCCACATCGATATCTCGGTGCACCACCATCGACTGGTAAAATGTGCTTGCGGCTCTTGTTGTCGCTATAAACCGAAGTTAATGGATCAGTGTGACTTGAGCAGATCTGCAGGATGCCACGCAGACGAATGCGAGAACCGTACTGTCAAATGAGTGAGTTAGAAAGAAGGTGCATTATTGGTAAATTGCTGCTCGTGTCGGACGAAGTGTGTCGGCAGTGCAGCGGGTGTGTACATAATGGTTCACAGAAAGCCGTGGAACACGGTGGTCTGGGTTGCCGGCACGTCGTCAACTTCTCTGCCTACCTTTGACTAATGTGCATAAGCATGCTAGAATGCAATGGTGTACGGAACGACGTCACTGGGGACAGGAATGGCAGGAGATAGTGTTTTCAGACGAATCCAGGTTTTGTTTGTTTGAAAAAGATGGCCGCATTTTGGTTCGCCGCGGACAGGGTGAGAGGCATCACATTGACTGATTCGCACAAATCATACGGCACTAACTCAAGGCCTTATGGTGTGGGGTGCTATTGCATAAAAACACAAATCACAGATGTTGCGTGTCCAGGGCACTGTGACCAGTTTGACCTACGTGAATGACATTCTGCGACCCGTAGCCATACCCTTTTTGCACGACACCCCAGACACCATATTTCAGCACGACAATGCGCGACCACATGTTGCCGCACGAACACGTGTCTTGCTGTTTTCATAGGATGTCAGACTGTTGCCCTGGCCCGCCAGGTATGAAACAAATAATAATGTTGTCGCCAATCGAAATCTGTGGGATATGGTGAAACGACGCGACGCTGTACCCCACTGCCAACCATCAAAGATGAACTATGGAATCAGGTGAATGCAGCATTGATGGCTATACGTCAGGACACCATTTGCGCCTTATACGCGTCGCAGTGCCCATGAAGGACCCAGTGCCTACTAGGCAACAGAACACATGCTGAACCTAGTGGACTAGGTCACCTAGGTGACTGGAATGCTAATCGTTTCTGCAGAACATACTAAATGAACATGTCCTGTGAATATGAACTTCTTATCTCTAGTCCTTCAAGGTGTTCTGTTTTTTATGAACATGAGTGTATTATTATTATTAGTAGTAGTAGTAGTAGTAGTAGTAGTAGTAATAGTAGTAGTAGTAGTAGTAGTAATAGTAGTAGTAGTAGTAGTAGTAGTAGTAGTAGTAGTAGTAGTAGTAGTAGTAGTATTTGCTTCATACCTTACCAATCGGCGACAACGTGTTGTTAATAAAGGTTTGACCACGGACTGGAAGACGAAGCAAACAGGTGTCCTGCAGGGATCTGTACTAGGACCTTTTCTGTTTACTCTTTATATATCAATTATATCTCTTCTCAGTTCAGCAACTGTAGGTATCATTTATATGCAGATAATCTACAAATATATTATCACTATAACGCTGTTGATATAGAGTTGCAGTTCATCAGATGAATTCTATTTTAAATCTGATTAGCTCCTATTCTAATAAGAACTGTTTATTAATTAATCCTAAAAGACACAAGATATTATAATAGGGTAACAAAGGCAGCTAAATATCCTAAACAAGGAGTTATTGCCTTCACTTTTGCTTTGTGGTGTAGCTATACCATTTCAGAAGTTGGTAAAAAATCTTGGGATTATCATAAGTGACACATTCAACTGGAGTGAGCACATAACAAGCAACTGCAGGAAAATTCACTCGTCACTTCACTCTCTCAAAATTCGCCAATCACTTCTTACACTAAGCATGAAAATTAAATTTATTCAGACCCTCATATTGTAATGATAGATGTCACCATGGAATAATAATTGAAATTACAGAATGCAATGAACTCATGCATTAGATTTATAGTTTGAATTAAATTTTCAACTCATAGCTCCCCTAATTATAAAATTCTCTCGTAGTTAAAAATCGATAAAACTATGTTATCTTCACATTACAACTCTCGTATTTTGTCTGCTGAATGAATCTAAACCCCAGTATTAAGGCTCTAAATTTAACTTACTCTCCTCCTCTCACGAACATAACACACGATCGACTACTACACTCTCAATTCCTGTGCATCGCTCATCATCATATAACCGCTCCTTTCAAGTGTCTGGTGCAAGGCTGTGGAATTCCCTTCCATTCAATGTTATGAATTGCACTTATTTAGCTTCTTTCAAGCGGTCATGCCGAGATTACCTTTTAAACATATAACCAGCTTTTATGAATAGAAGATTGAATGAGGTTAGGATTTTTATTTTAAGTTATTATCTCATTATTCTGTTTTATGAAGTTTTATTTTATATATTACATGGTTAAGTGTAAGAGAAGGACGTGAGCCTTAACTTCGCCACAAATGAAGTTATTATATATAAATAAATAAATAAATAAATAAATAAATAAATAAATATTATTAAATATTATTATTATTATTATTATTATTATTATTATTATTATTATTATTATTATTATTATTATTATTATTATTACTATTATTATTATTATTATTATTATTATTATTATTATTATTATTATTATTATTATTATTATTATTATTATTATTATTATTATTATTATTATTGGAAAAGGATTAGAAGGATATAGAATGAGAAACAAACAAGAAATATCGTTTTACTGCAGTGTAGGGTATGAATTATAATCATATGAATCTCTTGGGTTGAACAGTACAAGACTGATTCACCCTTTTATTCGAGCTGTTCTGTACGACAAGACGTCTTTACGTCTTTCGCCCCAGGATAAATACTGTATCTCTCTACAGTCAGCAACTGCCGGCACGGAGACATTGATTATGAGAGACTCGTTACGGCGGAGTTGACTTTGCAGCACATCTTCCCTGGGTCGACCGGCTAACGCTATTAGTAAACGATGTTTTTGCTTCCCATCCTGTCGGCTCAGCACGGTGTTGATGCTACCTTTATTATTTACTTGTTCCTTATACCTTTCTACCCTTCTCATTTCTGTTTCTTCCACCCCCCCCCCCCTTCCATTCCAATGAAGGCGTTGCTGGGCCTTTGCGCTCCATCTCTTGTCGAACAGCGATTTACTGCTGTATGTGCTTCCTGCTACAACACGATATTTAAAGTTATGACATTACATTGGTTTTACATCCCACTATTTAATTTTACATTTTTCAAAGACGCCGAGGAGAAGGAATCTTGTTATAGTAGAATTTATTTATTTATTTATTTATTTATTTATTTATTTATTTATTTATTTATTTATTTATTTATTTATTTATTTATACATACATACAGGAATTAGGTCCATCATAGTATCCTCTTAACACTAAATGTAACACTGCCTTTTAACACAAGTCCAAAAAGTTAATATAAAAGCAAAGAATATTAACAAGTAGATGAAATACATTATGATCTAAAATAAATACACCGGGCGAGTTGGTCGTGTGGTTAGGGGCAGGCAGCCCTGAATATTTCCGTGGTTTCCTATTTTCACACCAGGCACCAGGACACGGCTCCTTCCTTCTCACTCCCAGGCCATTCCTATCTCGTCGCCGTCATAAGACCGATCTGTGTCGGTGCGACGTAAAGCTAATTGTACAAAAATAAAAAGTAAAATAAGTACAGGATATTTCCATATTGTAACAACACATTAAATTAAGCAACGAGAGAAATAAACAAACAAGAAAAACGACAATGATGGATACATTGACGAAGCATAGACGATGGCAAAACGTGGGAGTAACATTTGATGTTTAAATTAGGAATAAATGTGTTTTATTTTTCATGTTTTATTTATTATTCCTCAGCCTTTGGAGGTTTTCAAACTATCGAAGAATAGCATACGGTACAAGTTCAGTAATCTAAATCCAGATTTTAAATAAAAGATATACAATAATTCTCACGAAAAAATGAACAATCCTCAGTGATAACAGTATATAGAAGAAGCAAGATAATTACACTGTCCGATACTGAACACATATCCACGTAAGCAGTAAAAGTGTTTTAACAATATATAACTTTAATAAATTGTAAATTCAAATGGAGATGTTCTGGAAATTTGAGCGTGAAATAATTCATACTTGCCAAGCTTTAAAATTTGAAACATTAGAGAACATGTAGCCTAATCTAATATTCATGGGGTATAAAATTTACTGGTTATAATTTACTTTATTATCTATAACGAAATAATTTACGAGCATAAGGCCGGATATTTGAGCAACTTCAAATACCACAATCGTGAAAAGTTATCGAACCCACTAATTTGGATTTAGAAGGCCAGCAATATTCAAATGTACAGCACCCCTGACGCCAACATGACACTAACACTAGAAGCTTGAATGCAATCTCTAGTGGTAAGCAATATTGTGCTCATATTATCGCCTCAGAGGCTCTCAGCCGTGAGTGCATAATCGCAAGCTGAGTCTGGCATTACCTTGACTTTCGTTTTCCATGCTCCTCACGTTATAGTTTTCTATCCCATTTGCATTCGTCAACTCTCTTCTGTCTTCTACACTCTTAAATTTACGAGTCCAGGCAAATATTTGGACAGCATCAATCAGAAAGGAATCAACTGTTATGGAGTATATTCTGAGAGAGTAAATTAAAAATTAAACTAATATCTGTAGTGAAATTGAATGGCTGAAGATAGTTAATTTAAAGGAACATCTAGATATTAGTTGAGTATAAGAGAACCTGGAAACTTACATGTCCATAGAATGAACACGGTGATGTATTGAACTAACGGTGTATTTTATAGGGCTATAATAGCATTTAATTCCATTACAGACTCAATGAATGCTTGTCAGAATTTCAATAAATTCAAAAGAAATTTTTTAAAACATTTTTTTACAAAATTTAATGTTCTTGTATTTATTATGTTTAAATGAACTTATCAGGTTTCATTTCGAACTCTATGGTTCTGTTTATATAAACTTCTACCAACAATTCCCTTGAAAAATGTTGTATTTTTTATTTAAATTATTATACATTTTATCAGCTCTATATTATAAATATTTCAATTTTTATTTATTATTCTATTTGTGAAAGCTGTTTAATGTACTGTCCCAATATAAGTATTAGCTCACGGGATCTTTGAAATAATAAAATAAATGAAATCAATAAATAAAAATAAATAAATAAATAAAGAAATAAATTTTCCATCAAGATTTAACCAATGACTGTCTGATCCCGATCTTATGAAAATTCTGTATTTTAAAATGAGAAAATATTCTAACCAGAACTTGATTTAGGACTAGCTTCTTTTGGTGTATATAGGTATGCTCAAAAATGCCACCGAATTATTTTTTTAAAATATTACTTTGAGAAATTTCTCCATGCTTAAATCACCTTATTTCGTAATCATACCCCTTCGTGGTTATTCCGTTGCTTATGTCGATATCAGAAATATCAGACCTCTTGCGCTACCTACTTCTTATTAGAGTTCCTAGGGAATGGTTATCTAGTTGTACTTTCCCTTAAATATAATATTCACCGATAAGGTCGCGCAGCTCTGAGGCTGCACCCTAATTAAGGCATCCGTCACTTATTTCTCACTCCTAGCCCTTTCCTATCCCATCGTCGCCATAAGGTCTATCTGTGACGGCGCGACGTAAAGCAAAGAAAGTAAGATATTTTAGATTCAGTACAGTAGGTCAAATGGACTGTATAGCTTTTGACCTATACAAGACTATATGGTCTATCATAGGGGATTACTGACTAAAATTAGAGATATTGGACTAGATAAAATAGTGGCTGAATCTATATAAATAAAATTCTTTCTGTTTGTCTGTTTGTCTGTCTGTTTGTCTGTTCCACCATCACGTCGAAACGGCTGGATAGATCTCAACCAAACTTCATATTTAGAGTATACTGACCCCGGGGAAGGTTTCGATATGCATATCATTTTAAAATCTTTGAAAAGACGGGGGTTTTATAGGAAAAACGGTTTTCCTCCATTTTCTCTTATACTATTATAGGCAAAATATCGAATTTGTCGTATAAGGACGAGACAAAGCTCAATTTAATCCTCTTGACGCAATGAACAAAACTCGGTAAGCCCTACGGGCCCGAAAACCATGTTTTAAGGCCCTAAAACCAACCGTTACGGAGATATTGGCACCACACTACCCCTGCTCTAGGAATCGGATAAAGAAATGAACTGCCGTAACCATGGCAACGTCAGCTCCAGGATTCTAGAGCAGTGAGATTATGCATGTACGTTTGGGCATAGCTGTCAACCAAAATAGGTACAAATAAGACTTAATATCTGGGAAAAAAATATACTGTTGTGTAAGGCACTCATAGGACTCCTTTGGGCGGGGATGGAAAGGGGGTGAAGAACGAGTGTAAAAATCTTACTATATATAGAAATGGAAGTGTGTGTGTAAATGACACATCTCCAACTAAACCACTGGAGCAATTTCAACCAAACTTGGTACACGAATCACTTACTATCGGGAGACGATCACTGTGGGGGGTAAGCCATCCCTAGCGCCCTTAAGGGAGAGGGTCAGGGGGGTGGTAGTTACAATAATAATCGAGAATAGTGTCGAATTCATAGTTTTCGGGGTCGCTGAGTTGAAAAGTGATACTCTAGAATTTTTTTAAAATCCAGCCCCCTTTTAGGTTGGGAGCAAAGGGTGGGGGGGGGGGTGGGGTGAGATATAGAAATAATTAAAAACAGTTTCGAATCCATAGATTTCAGGGTCTCTGAGATGAATAGTATTACTCCGGATTTTTTGCAAATCCAAGTGGGGAGCGAAGGGGGTGAGATATAAAATTAATTGAAAAACTACATATAAAAATATTATCTTCTTCTTCTTACTATATATAAAAATTGATGTATGTGTGTGCGTGGGTGTGTGGGTGTGGGTGTGTATATGACACATCTCCTCCTAAACCACTGGAGCAATTTCACCAAACGTGGTACACTTATCAATTAGTATCAGGAGACAAACCGCGTGAGGGTAAGACACCCCTAGCACCCTTTTGGCAGGGGGCGAGGGGAGTGGTATAAAAATAATCTTATAAATAAAGTTGTTCGTTTCTGTTTGTCTGTTTGTTTGTTTGTTTGTTTGTTTGTTTGTTTGTTTGTTTGTTTGTTTGTTTGTTTGTTTGTTTGGCTTAAGTGCGGCCAATATCCAGTATTCGGGAGATAGTAGGTTCGAACCCCACTGTCGGCAGCTCTGAAAATGGTTTTCCGTGGTTTCCCATTTTCACACCAGGCAAATGCTGGGGCTGTACCTTAATTAAGGCCACGGCCGATTCCTTCCAACTCCTATCCCTTCCCTGTCCCATCGTCGCCATAAGACCTATCTGTGTCGGTGCGACGTAAAGCAACTAGCAAAATAAAAAGAATAAAAATGTTTGTTTGTTCCACCATCACGTCGAAAGGGCTGGATAGATCTCAACCAAACTTCATATTTAGAGTATACTCACCCCGGGGAAGGTTTCGATATGCATATCATTTTAAAATCTTTGAAAAGACGGGGGTCTATAGGAAAACCACAACGGTCTTCCTCCATTTTCTCTTATACTATTGATTTTCTGCAAACTCTGTGGACCGTATGTGAAAGGTCTCTTCATCACAAACAACTTTCGTTGTGTTCATAATTTACCTTACTCTTCAAATGACGGAGAAATTTACTATTTTCTGCCGATACCATGCTCGGCATTGAGGGACCGACAGAGCGATAACGAATATATGGGTTACCATGGCAACGTCTCTGACTGCTTGCCAGCAGGGAAGTAACGTATTGTCATTTTCCTCATCATTCCTTTAAATTCGTGGTTGTTCCTTGGGTAGAAAGCAAGAGAGTCGTCAATCGGCCATTCTGCGGGATATTGGCGGAATATCATTGGAGGTTATAACCGTCCTCGAATAGCATAAGTAATAACACAAATATTCATCTTCTTATCTGATTACCTAAGAATCCCTGCGCCTAAATTTCTCTCCGATTACCGCTTTCTTATATCCATAACTCACTCCGGCATAATTTATTGAGGCGCATTTGATTTTCCAATACATTCACTTGGTATTTATATATTTGTCGTCATCCGGATGTCCTCTGTTATAATCTATTTTCTATTAATTTCAACTTACTAAACTGTATTACTTTCTTCCTTAATTACCACGTATGTATGCGAGTGCTAATCCCGAATGCTGTACACTCTTTCCTTTGAGGAAATATTCTAAGCTATACAAATGTATAACTTCTGGCCCAGGAAAATTCCGAAATATGGATGCAATTTTAACGGCGGTGCAGACCTTCGTTTCGGGGTAATTGGTGGCTAATCAGTAAGTCGTATCAAAAGTCACAAAGCAAATTGCGTTTCATTTTGGAGAGATCTACAACTTTTGTCCTGTGACTTTTCGTCGTATTTCTATCCCTAATACATTAAACACAAGTTGATTTTGTACTTTTACACGTATATGTTATCATTTGGCACACTTATAGGAAAGGTAGAATCATGACATTCGGCACGCACATTGACATGAACATTGGCAATGTTATAGCCAAATTTTATGATTCTAGCTGTCACATGAGAATCAAAAATATAAAGTAGCATTCAAAAACTGTACAAGATTTCACCCCATTCAATGACTCTAACTCAATCTAACCCATAAATAAAGGAGATACGAGAAGATGTCATAGGACCAACCATGTAGAGCACTGAAAGGGGCGTCTGATGGTGAAGTCCGTTTGTAGATACGTCGTACAGTTGCAAAGCAGTAACTATCGAAATAAAGGTCTACACTTCTAGAGTATGTCTGTACATTGACAATTTTGGCGAAATTTCCGTACAGTTATCCGTTTCAGGTGTAATAATGACCATCTGCATATATTCTGTTTTGGTGTCTGTCTGTTTGTTTGTTTGTCTGTTTGTCTAAAACTTGGAAACTACTGGATATATTTCCACCAAACTTGATATTTAGAATCCATCTGTCCTTTGGTAGGTTTTAGGGCAAGTATTGTTTCTGAATCCCTGAATTGACTGGGGGATTATACGAAACCGAAACCGTCATTTTGCAACCAAACTTAATGTAAATTTAGCTGCCGTAATGGAAATTCATTTCTAGGCCTTTTTCGTCATGTGCATCATTTCAATACGAGGATTAATAAGGGAGATATCATTAACGGACCGTTTTCCGGTACAAGTCCCACCGGACTTAACTCAAGAGCGGGTGCGTGTAAAGCGTATGTTTTACAACTTGAAAACTACTGAAGATATTTGAGTCAAACTTTATATTAACATCCACCTGTCCAACGGTAGGTGTTAATCGTCAATAACATTTCATGTTCCCGGAATGGACTGGCGGTTTATAGGGAACCGAAATGGTGATTTTACTCTTCCAGAATATATACAGTACAAGACCAACCTGACTGGAAATCGACCAAACATGATGGAATTCCATCTCTAAAACTTTTTTTCATGTGCATTTTTTCGACAGGAGGATTAATAAGGGAGATATCATAAACGGTCCGTTTTTCCGGTTAAGTCCAGCGGATATAGCCCAAAAGGTGTTGTACGTGGAGCAGGTTCCTTATTTATCTATGTAAATAAAATCGTAACTACTGTGTGCCTGTACATAGACTATTTTGTCGAAATTTTCGTACAGCTACACGCTTAAGGGGTAATAATGATCATCTGCATATTTTTTGGTTTAGTATCTTGAAAGTTCTACTTTTTACACTTCTCACTGAAAACCCAGATTGCGGCATAATCTGACAGTCGAGAAAGAAAACTGAAATTTGGCAAAATTTTACGACTTAGCCTGTAAAGGGCGGAAAACTTCCAAGAGCTTTAAATTTTTCCCTTTCTATCCCGAAGAATATCGAAATATGGAGGCAATTTTAATGATGGTGCAGACCTTCGGGAAGTATCATCACATAACGGATGGCACAATCCCCGTTCAATTTGGAGTGATCTACAACCTTGGTCGTACGACTTTTTGTCGTATTTATATCCATTTTACGTTTGACTTTTCTCTATTTCTCGATGTTAAGTAAAGTTGTACTTTTCACATACATAATTCATACCTTCCATCACTTAGAGGAAAGATAGAATCATCATACTCTACACGAAAATTGGTCCACCCAGTAGCCATATGTGAGCCAAATGCTATGTATGTAGCTGTCACTTAATTATCCGAAAAGCAATGCAATGTGAGATAATCTTACACAAATTTTACCCAAGTTTCTAACTCAATCTGACCCATGAATAGATGAGATATCATATGACCAGCAATTTAGGCCGCTAAATCCGGCGTCTTATGGTACAATCTTTTCTCGATATGATGTACCGTTTAGAAGCAGTTAATCTGTAAATGAAGGTCTGCAATATTGTAAACAAGCACATACTTTCGTATGTCGAACTATATATATTCACTGATGTCGATTTTGTAGCGATCGAGAAAGGGTGTGTCTGCTATTGTAATCAGTACTCCGCACACCGACTATGACTGGCAGTAGGAATGGAGTCCTTCTCCAATTCCTGTGTAACTGGCATTAATGAGGCAGGCCTACCATTGTAATGAATAATTCACTTCTCGATTTGACTTTCAGAAGGCAAGGGAGCATGCAGCATACAGTCTTTGGCTGTAGGCAAGCGTTCCCGCAGTTATAAACAGATGTACCCATCTAAAATGTGACTGGCATTAGGCATACTGGCCTGCTATTTTGATGGAAACTCATCAACTTGGTGTGACTGGCAGGAAGCTGGCTGGCAGTTGGAAAAGGGGCCTATCATTATAATGATAACTGCACAACTCAATTTTGACTGGTTGTAGGGAAGTTTCCTGCCATTATAATAAAAGCTCTTTAATTTGTAATATGTCTGGAGGTAGGAAAGGGGGCCTGCAATTGTAACGGAAACTCCCCAAATAGATTGTGACCGCGCAGTAGGCAATGGGGCCTGCAATTATAATGTAAACTTCCCAACTCGATTGTGAATCGCAGTAGGGAAGTGAGCCTGTCGTTATCATCACAAATCCGTAACAAGCACTTTACACTGGAAACAACGTATGGGGACCTCTGCATATTGTTTCTCGGATAACGCTAAGAGACATGCTATTTTAAAACAATCTTATTTACTGCATGTACAGTATTTACTTCAATATTCGTATACAATGCAGAATACCGTAGCGAAGCACGGGTACATTTGCTAGTTGTTGACTAAATTTCTAGAAGATAGAACTCAGAGAATTATATTACCGGTAGATGAAGTGTTATCTAATCCTGTATTGATTAAGAAGAGGGTCCCTCAGGGAAGTGTTATTGGACTTATATATAAAAATTATGTGAATAATGAACTCGAAGCACAAAGGCTATTTGCGGGTGATGTTTTAGAGTAAAGTAGTTGCAGGATTGTGAGGAACTGCAGGGAAACCTAGGCAATGCTATGCGATGGACGGCGGGAATTGGCATGATGTTAAATGGGATGAAAAGTTAAGTTGTAAGTTCCATCAAAAGGAAACGTCCTCTCAGTTTTATTACTGTGTATATGGGGTGATAGTACCTCATGGGGTACACTGTAAGTACCTAGGTGTTAATACGAGGAATGATCTTCTTGGGATAGTCATATTAACGTGGTTGTTAAGAAAGTTTATAGATCTCTTCACATGGTTATTAGTGTATTTAGGGGTAGTAGTAGGGATGTGAAGGAGAAGGAAGACGCCAATTAGAAGACTTGACGAGACGAGATGCTCGACTATGTGGTATGTTTCGAGCTGTCAGTGGAGAGATGACGTGAAATAACATTAGTGGACGAATAAGCTTAGCTCTTAAATGTAGGAGACATCGTAAAGATCATAAGGATGAATTTCAAGAGGAAAAATTGTGGCAAATATTCATTTATAGGACGAGGACTAAGGGATTGGAATATATTAGCAAGGGAAATGTTTGGTAAATTTCCAAGTTCATTGCAAACGTGTAAGAGAAAGTTTGGTAAACAACTGATAGGGTACCTGCCACCTGGGCGAATGTCGTAAATGCAGATCATTGATGATTGATGGTCGGGGATTTTAACTTTAAATTGTTAATTTCACTGACACAGAGATTGGGTGAATGTGTCGTTATTAACATTAGAACTAGCTATACGTTAATTCCATCATGTTCATTAACAAGTGTATAAAGGAAAGTTGAAACAATTTGCTGGATGCATTGTTGAATAAGATCGAAACAAAAAAAGCAGAAAAAGGCAAGAAAAGAAGAAGACGGCTTCCTGTAACCGTAACCCTGTCACTAGGTGGGGTTAAGTCCTTAGCTCGATGCCTTGCAATCTTTACCCCAGGAATTAATTTTGTACTCATTTCTCGTGTGGGTTGAATGAATCATAGGGCATTCTGCCTCCGCGAAATTGGAAATCTCGTTTCTAAATGTTTCAAATTACTAACAGGGAATGATAAATTGATTTTGGATTTAAGACGCTTGAATTAAGTCTCTAGTGGTTAGTTCGTTATGATATCGTGCTCAAATTATCTCCTCAGAGGCTCTCAATTTGCGAGTGCAGAACTGCAAGCTGTGTCCGACATTACTTCCAATTTCATTTTCCATGATGCACACTTTATAATTTTTTCTATCCTATTTCCATTAATCAGCTCTCTTCTGTCCCCCTACGGTCTCTAAATTTACGAGGTTAAGCAAATATAATAAAGATTTTACTGCAGCCAATGGCCATTAAAATATGTTTACATGACTAATTACATCAAACAGAATTTGGTTAGTCCCATCTGTCTTTTAGTACACGTCATCACATGATATAAGGCGCAAGTTTTCTCGCACAGAACACATATACATTCCTTTCTCTGGGTGTGAAAAGTTTTGTTAGCACACACGCGATGATGAAAACCGTGTGTTGCTAATCTAGTCACTATGTTCCTGAGTTCATAGTTTGCCTTCATCCAATCCGTACTGGTCATAGCCTCTGTGGTGTAAAATGTTTCCCATACATCTCCCTTCTTGGTTTGCAGCTCTGTTTGTAACTGGTTGAATGCATCTGTAGACGGCAATATTAGTTTGTGACGTAGTTCTTCTGTATATAAGAGTTCTCTTGTCAGCTCGTAACATAGTCTTGAAGGAGTGAATTTGCACAAACATAATACCTTTTTCATGTAGATTGCTTTTACACTTTCAATGTCTCGAATATTTCCTTTAGTGAGATGTTCCCATTTCAATTCTAGTCCATACGTGATTATCGGAGATATTTTTGCATGGAACAATTTCATAGCGACTTCAACCGAAAGTTTGCGTAAGATCAAGATGTCATTCATTGCTACTACGGCCGCAGCCACTCTATCCTGGATGTGTCTGGTATAAGTAGTTCCTGACGTCTGTAATGTAATGCGCAAATATTTAAGGTTGTTTACTATTGGCGTAGTTTCTCCTCCATTTTCATACTGAATTTTCTCTTTTAATGCTGTTCTGCCTCCCTTGCGGAAGATCATCTGTACCGTCTTTTGTCGATTAATTCTGAATTTATTGTCCTCTGCCCAAATGTTCAGCTTGTTGAAAGCAGCCTGTAGTTTTTCGTGTGTTTTTGATACGAGTACCATGTCATCTGCAAACATGTATATATGTACCTCGTCACTTTCGACCTGTATAGTGGGTATTAGGTCTGAGACCGCTATGTTGAAGAGTATGGGGCTCATTGGATCACCCTGTAGTACTCCGCACGCTCTCAGCTCCGATTTCATCATAAATCGGTAGATTAGCGTGTCGCTCACTAATACGCCATCTTATCTTGAAAGATGTTAGGATAAATTCATGGACCTTCCTATTTTAACATTAGCAATTCAATTTTTCTAACCTTTATAGTTTTTGTAACAAAGCCTGGTACCGAGCATGTGGCTGTACGGTTTGGTTCACGTATCTGTCAGCTTCCATTTGGGAGATAGTGGCTTCGAACCCCACTGTCGGCAGCCCTGAAGATGGTTTCCCGTGGGTTTCAATTTCACACTAGGAAAATGCTGGGGATGTACCTTAATCAAGGGCACAGCCGCTTCCTTCCCACTCATATCCCTTTTATATCCCATCGTCGCAATTAGACCTATCCGTGTCGGCGCGACGTAAAGTAAATTGAGAAATGAAGTATGGTAGACATATTTTTGGAACACGTGGCTTTTTACCGAGTGCCCCAATTTTGGAACCAAACCAAAGACGTATTCTAGGACAAAATTGTGGAATAGTGTGTTCTGGGCGTGTAATGAAACAGTTCGAAAACAAGGCATGGAAGTAATCAGAATACAGCAAGAGAAACTTTCAGGGTGCATGAGTAAGCATAGAATGTAGCAGACGTATCAAGTTATCCCCAGAATGGACTTGGATTCTTCCTGCCACAATCCTTTTACACTCAATGGCAAGTAGAATGGAAAGAGAAATAATAAGATTTTACTCTTCTACAGTACCGCTCCGTAATTCACTGGTTAATTCAGTGCCATTAGTACAATGGATATCGAGTTCGATTCCCTGCTAAATCTAAATTTTTAAACTTCATTGGTTAATTCGTATCACTCGTGGACTAGGTATCCTTTTGCCCGTCTTCAATAATAGATTTTTGTCCAAGATATGTCCTCATCCTCACAGATGTCATCTCGAAAGACCTGAGCCAGGCCTGTCTGGAGACCATAGGCCATTATTTGTGTATTATTAGCAGTCTAGCTGTTAAGACTTTTGGTATCCAAAATGGCGTTAAAACATAAAACTTTCTAAACGTATATCACATGTTATGTATGACGAGTTTCATGAAATCATTGACGACATAACTACCTCTACAACTCGTCTGACTCATTTATAAGACATACATACATACATACATGCATACATACATACATACATACATACATACATACATACATACATACATACATACATACATACATACATACAACTTCATTATAGACCGTTATGCCTTTCAGCGTTTAGTCTGCAAGTCCCTGTGAATTTACAAAACGTCGACAAAATCCTCGTTTTGTAACTAGTTCTGTGTCCTCGTTTAGTTCTGTACCTCTTATCCTTAAATCGTTAGAAAATGAGTCTAACCATCGTCGTCTAGGTCTACCTCTACTTCTCTTACCCACCATAGCAGAGTCTGTTCTGCTTCTAGGTAATCTATCCTCCTCCATTCGTCTTACATGACTCCAACACGGAAGCCGTTTTATGCGCACAGTTTCATCCTTCGAGTTAATTACCAAATTAGCCTTTATCTCCTCATTCCGATTACCCTCCTGTCATTGTTCCCACCTGTTTGTATCAACAATCATTCTCGCTTTCATGTTTGTTAGCTCAAACTTATGAATAAGATATCGTAAGTCCACCCAGATTTCACTCCATTAAAGCAAAGTTGGTCTGGAAACAGACTTATGTAAAGATAATTTCGTCCGTGAGCTGACCTTCTTATAGAATACTTTTGATCGCAACTGCGAGCTCACTGCATTAGCTTTACTGCACCTTGATTCAATCTCACTTATTAAACTACCATCCTGGGAGAACACACATCCTAAATACTTGAAATTATCTACCGATTCCAGCTTTGTATCACCAATCTGTCATTCAGTTCTCTTGGATTTCTTACCTAATGACATCAAATTTAGTATTCGAAAGGCTAATTTTCATACCTAACTCATTGCACTTATTTTTAAGTACCAGGATATTAGACTGCAGGCTTTCGGCACAATCTGCCATTGAGACCAAGTAGTCAGCATAGGCCAAACTGCTTACTACATTTCCACCTAAATGAATCCCTCCCTGCCACTTTATACTTTTCAGCAGATGATCCATGTAAATTATAAACAACAAAGGTGAAAGATTACAGCTTTGTCTAACCCGTCTAAGTACCTTGAATCAAGAACTCATTCTGCCATCAGTTCTCATTGCAGCTCAATTGTCAACGTAAATGCCTCTGATTGATTTTAATAATATACACTTAATCCCATACTCCCCCAGTATGGTGAACATCTTTTTCCTCGATACCCTGGCATATGCTTTTTCTAGATCTAAGAAAGATAATGGCATCTGTGTATTAATTTCATATAATTTTTAATTACCTGGCGCATACTGAAAATTTAATCCTGACAGCCCCTGTGTGGTCTGAAACCACACTGGTTTTCATCCAACTTCCTCTCAACCACTGATCGCATCCTTCTTTCCAAGATGCCAGTGAACACTTTTCTTGGTATGCTGATCAATGAGATACCTCGATAGTTGTTGAAATCCTTCCTGCTCCATTGCTGGTATATAGGTGAAATTACTGCCTTTGTCCAATCACAAACTACCCTATTAACACTCCATGCTAATTTTATCACTCGATCAAGCCATTTTATCCCTGCCTTCACACTATATTTCGCCATTTTAGGTCTAATTTCGTCTATTTCTGCTGCTGTATGAGATTGGAGTTTATGTAATGATCGAGGTTAATTTTCCAGAGAATAAATCGCTAGATTGTGTCATAGAGCAAAATTCGGGGAAGTACCAACAAAGAGTTTAGTCCTATAAGTCTGCAGGAGATTTGAACATATTCCTTGCTATTCTCAGTTCAATGCTTTTCATGTGTCCAGTGTATTATTCTTTACTATTCTAAGTTCCATGCTTTGTGTGTGACCAGTCTATTCCTTAAGTGCTTTGGTATAAAGATTGCGTCAAAACAAAGAACCTTCTACCCATATGTCATATATTACGACCAATTTTATTTTACTATATCTTTGACGATTTAACTACCTCTACGGTCCGTCCGAGTGTCTCACGAGCCTTGGCGCAAATTTCGGAACTGATCAGTGGAGGCGTGTAGATTTGTATAACAAACGATAAAATAAAGAAACAAACCAACAGGTTAATAATTACTTTTTAATTTTATAGATATAGATTTATTTCTCTAAATGCCCAGATCATATGTTCCGTATGTCACTTCATGCATTAACATTCTAGACAAGTACTATACATTTCAATGGAATGAGTAAGTTGTCTCGGAGTTAAACTTGAAGAAACTACACCTTTCAAGAGAAAGAGTGCCTTGTATCCGAGTTGAAGAAACATACTATCATCAAATTTGAGCAAAACGTCTGAGTATCCTTTCTGTTCTATTGGTGGTCATCCACTCTCTTCAATTATAGTAATGACAATTATCCATTACCTTGTCCCAATCGAATTTTGCTTTGATTGTAAATGCCGGTAATCTGAGTCTCTTTTGAAGTCCCCTCCCCCTCTCAAAACGTGTATATTTCGCCTGGGATCAGTTTCTATATTTCGACGTTATCAGATTTTCCGACTTTAACCACACTTGCCCTTTCACGCATGCTTATCGATCGCAGAGATGTTAACGTCAACGTAGGGAAGATAAATTATTAAAGTACTTAAAATTTCGCTCTGTAGGCTTAATTTAGGCTTTGCGATGGGTGACGTGTGCTGCTCTCAAATCGTGTGTTTAATTCTGAATGGTACGGCTTGGAGAAAAATGTATACACGGTTCTTTCAGCATGTATTTTTGTATATTACCCTCATTGTTGGTTTTGAAAGGGCACGCAGTCGGTAATGGCTAATATCACACTTAGTTTTATATTTATCCATTTATTTTGATTGTACAGAATCACGGACAAGCCGTGGAGTTTCAATTACGACTAAGGGCAATTACAATCTTAGCTACTTATTTCAAAATTCATATTAAAGGGAAGGTGAATTTAGACTTAAGAACACGAATAGGACCAAAATAACTAAAATACTTCTTAATATTAATGTAGTCGAATAATGTACGTTTCTATATTTCTAAAACTAATAATTTCAGATCTACAGCCAGCCTCGCGAAGTTGACGAAAGTAACGTTGGCATAATTCTATCAGTGTGGATACTGGAATATGCCGTTTATCGTAGTTTCACACAGGACCGTACGATGTCACGCTCAAAGATCCAAAGAGCGGAAGCAAAACCTATGGCAGAACGCAAGGAAGGAGGAGAAGAAGACAAGAGTAAACTTCGTGTTCCATCGTCTATTGAGTGTACATTTTTCTCATACGGCGCATAACGAAACGGTGAGGTTTAGTGCTGGAGAAGACGTTGTGAAAAAGGCAGGGATAACGGTGTTTGTCAGGCACGGCTATCTGTCGGCCTCCGTTTCTGATTGAAGCATTCCAATCTTCGAGTTAGCACGGGCTATTGCATTCAGCTGGGCAGACCTGCTGATGATGTTTTGTTTGTGTGTTTTTCTTCCTACTGGGATGCATTGCTTACTGCATTGACCCACAGGGTTTACTATTCCTCATACCACTCCAATCACCTGCACTGTCATTTTGCAGCCATCAATTTACAATTCAGCTTTTCTTGCCAAGGTGGCCTATACTATAAAATAATTTCTGGAAGCTACTTATTCCAAGAATTTGTCATTTTAGTTGATAAAGGAAACTGTGTTTTTTATATATTTATATTTATTTATAGAAATAATGAACTATGGTTATTAAATTACCTCGGACTCCTAAATGGCCTGTTCCTTTTGTCGGAGGATTCGTAAATGAATGACAAATGTGTAACCATACACATGCGAAATGATGTTGCCGCAACTACCAGTATAAGAAATGAGGTGCCTAAAATTTTACATTAACCATTCATGACACTAAAATATCGCTAAATTGCATTCCCGCTGGCTCGTTCCCTAACATACAAATCAATCACATCGTCAATCTATTACAACAGGATAAAATGAATTAACAGCCTCCTGCGAATGCTCAGGGAATCCAGTTTGGGTGCACAATTATCTACAGTACACACGGCTGCTGTATCTCTGTATCTGTATTGTCGATTATGATTCTCGTATTTCGTTTAACTCAACCCACTGCAAAAAGGTTGGCATTGCCTTGAATAGTTCCTGTCGTATGGTAAAAAAATATCGTGTGGTTATTGATAGCCTGGTGCAGCCCTTGTAAAGCAGACCCTCCGACGACAGTGGATGGCATCTGCCATGTATGGGAAACTGCACATTAATGTGGTGAATTTTATGTTTGTGTATGGTGTATGAATTGCAGGAACGTTGTTGAACAGAAAACACTTTTTCCGCGATCCAAGGGATTTTCCGATTGGGCCGGCAGTCGAAGCCAGGGCTCTCTGAACCGAAGGCCACTATGCTGACAATTCCTTCTAGGATCCGGAATGTAGTATGTTAACTAAGTCTCTTATGCTAATTAACGTAGGACAATTATAACTCTGCCTCCAATTTGTCGTCGAGTAGCTGCAAAAATAAGTTTAAACGGGGTCCAGTACGACGACAGCTGAAAGGATCCTGAATGTTTCGATCGCCGACCTAATTTGGGTACTTTGTCCCATATCAACGAAGGAAGAATTACTTGGTGCAAGTGATTTAGGAATAAGCAACATTTACGACAGTAAAGTAAAAAAGTAAACTCGTATCCTCATCCCGAGGTGGTGCAGCTCTTTTCAGGCACACCCCCATTGGAGGTGAGCTGCATGTACCATTTCAACCACATACCAGCCCTCCTGCCATTCTTAAATTTCTGGCAGTACCGGGAATCGAACCCAGGACCCCGAGGACGGCAGCTAATAACACTAACCGTTACGCTACGGAGGCGGACATTTTTTTATTTACGACAGTGATCGTCTGGTATACATGAGAATTCAGAATATGTATCTTCTTCTTCTCTTTCTACCGCTTTTTCCCCACACCTGTGGGGTCGCGGGTGTGAACTGTGTCGTGCATGTGGACTTTGTTCTGTTTTACAACCGGATGCCCTTCCTGACGCCAACGCTATATGGAGGGATGTAATCACTATTGCGTGTCTCTGTGGTGATTGATGGTGTAGGGTGTTGTCTGAATATGAAGAGGGAAGTGTTGGAACAAATACAAACACCCAGTCCCCGTGTCAGGAGAATCAATCAGAGTGGATCGAACCCGGGACCCTCTGAACCGAAGGCCTCAACACGGACAATTCAGAATGTGTATAGGCCCCATGGTTTCGATTTATTACACTAAATGCACTGGGGCTAAGTAGGCAAACCGCTGGACACATGTGGTGTGCAGTTTGCCGATTGTCGCCTATCATTTTGGATTTCACAGGAAGGCAGCTGACAATAATGCAGATAGTTAAGAATATGTGCCTCCGTGGCTCAGGCAGCAGCGCGTCGGCCTCTCACCGCTGGGTTCCGTGGTTCAAATCCCGGTCTCTCCATATGGGATTTGTGCTAGACAAAGAGGAGGCGGGGCAGGTTTTTCTTCGGGTACTTCGGTTTTCCCCGTTGTCTTTCATTCCAGCAACACTCTCCACTATCATTTCATTTCATCTGTCAGTCATTAATCATTGCCCCAGGGGCTTCGGGTGCCGGCACAATTCCTATCCTCGCCGCAAGATAGGGGATTCATTCATTCCATCCATGAGCCCGTCACTGACTAAAAGACAGGTTTTCATTCTCCGTCAAGAATAAGTACTGGAACCAGAATACTCAAACGGGCAGGAGTACCGCTAAAGAAGGCACTACATCTTATACTGTATTAGCTTACCGCGATCAATGAGGAGGAAATTTCGCATATTACGTAGCGAGATGAGAACGTCCAATGCAAACCTGAAGAAATGGGGCTATGCACATTATGAACACTGCAATCGTAGATACATTTAAGACTTCAGTAGATGCTTATTTACGCATATCTCAACTGCCATTCAAGAACCAGTGATTTTCATGTTATTACCATGGACGAAAAAAGACGTTGTAGGGTCTAGTAGGTAGAGCTGCTGGAGTTATTTACGGCATACTGCATGTCTATCGTCTTATTCGTTCTCCAGATATACTTATGGGGTTATCACACCCCTAATTGAGTCTATTCTCCTCCTGAATTCGTTTCCATATATATTTGTCCACGTGTTAATCTCATAGTTTAATAATTATGAATAGAATGCCGAAATAAATGTTCAGACGCAAAACGTTCAATTAAAAAACGCACCCACATTTAATGTATGTTTTTTAAATCTGGAACATATCTTAATGATAAGTTCCAGATTTGACTTCATAAGTATTTAAATAATAATAATAATAATAATAATAATAATAATAATAATAATAATAATTGTACCGGGCGGTACACCTCCACGCCGCTAATTTAAAATGTGCGCCAATTGAAACTCCTCTGCTGGAGGAAGCCTGAACTTTATTGATGGTATTCATTTTCAAGTTTCTCAGAAGATGTCACTACGTGGAAAATTTGGAGTTTTTGAACTATGTCATTTTCGACGTATATTTGTTTAGCTTGAAGTAAGAAGTGTGAACTTTCTCTTCTAGAGGACACTACTGAAGAACTACAATAGTGCACCCTAGTGCGAAGAAAAAGAACTGTTCTTTGGAGAAAATTTTATTTCAAAAGTTTGTTCTTTGTTAAATTTCTTTCTGTTATTGTTTAAGTTGGCTGTATACCCCTCTCTTTCCCCTTGTTTTGTATGTATCCAATCCCGAATTTCTTCAATTAATTTCTGACCAATCCGAGGTATCTTCCCCCAACTTGAATATGTTGCTGTATCCTATCCAATAAAGTGATTGTGGGCGGGTGTTCTCATTCCCCTAACGCCTAGAACCTTCCGCGAGAGTATTTAAACTGCTGATTTTAGGGTCTCTGCGCCACTTCTGTTCCATCTTTCAGTGTGTAAAGTACATAGCAGGGGGCGGGAAGCGCCTCTTTCTTCGGCAGCGGTCAACAACAAGGTAATGGCCGATTAATTACTTCTTTTCTTGCTTGCTCAGCAGTTTAACTCTCGGGGCGGGTCCGAAGCTTTTTCCATTATGTAACCTTCCTTAAAATGTAAAGAAACTGGTACCTATTTCATCTTTTAAACTGCATATCGGGATAGAGAGTGCTTAACCCTCTCGAGCTCCCAATCATATTGTTTTGAGGTGAACTTATTTTTCTCAACCTATTCTTCGTTAATATAATGTAAATTGTTCTTTTCTGAAGTCACCTCTGTAGTATGGGATTAGCCCTTGCATTAACGGCCTAGTGCCAAGTAGGTTTTAAATAAAGTGTATTAGGAGTGCGGAGAGCCTCCTTTCAAGTTGGTATTTTAGAGGCCATATAATTAACCTTTTCTCACTTAATAGGCCTCAGTAGATTGGGTATTTTACCCCTGTGTTTATGTCCGTTGAGGACAGCTTGAAGGTGGAGTTTGGTGTGGCCTGGGAGAGGCTTAAAGTTGAGAGCGAGTGGCTCTTTTTTTTTTGAAAACTGAGTGTTGGATGCCTCGTGGAGGCTTATCGGTGTAATTTGGAGCAAGTGCTCCTGAGCATGAATGGGGTTTTCTGCCCCTCTGTTAATACTCATTTTGAAGTAAGGTTGGGCTGATTGCCCAAGCATTGTGAAGTCAGGGCTCGAAGCCCAAATTCTGTAAATATTGTAATTACCCTTTTGACTTGCTACTCTGTACCTGCCATGTTTGTTATTTCTTTATTTTAAAAAGAAAATATAATCTTGTTAAATTTTACATTAACTTTGATTCTGTAGTTTGAGACCCGTTCACGCCCGCACCTTCTTTCACCTCTACCTACCACTAAAATACGGTAACAAGTGGTAGCAGAGCGTGGTTGAATGGGTCTCAATTTAGCCCCTTTTGACGGCTAAACATTGTTTTGTTCCGAACTCTAACAATTTTCTCAGTTGCTGGAATTTTTTTTGATTTTTTCAAAATTGTTCTGTCATCATGCCCGGCCCTCGCGATGTTCTCCATCTTAACTATTTGCGCAAGGAGGAGTTAATCTATGAATTAACTATTAGAAATGTGCAATCTGGAGGCACGGTTGCAGTAGACACAAATAAGCTTAGAGAGTCCCTTGATTTGCCCATTTCCATCCCCACCTTGGGAGAGAAAGAAATTGACGACTCTCTTTCCACGATCGTCGAGAATATTTCTGGGCTAGCTTCTGTAGTTAGTTTTTTTGATAAAAATGATCCTTCTCCTAATCAAATTAAGCGTGTGCAAGCCAGGCTACATCACTTTTCAAATAGAGTTAACGATCTGTTGTCTCTGAAGTTGAATGACGTTCAGAGGAAGGAAGCTAGTACGCTGCTTGAAAATATTTCTGAATTGTCTAGCAAGGTCACTCAATTGTTAACGGGGGAGGTTCCTCCCAAAAGCGATCTACCCACCACAGTGAATGTAGGTAGTGAGGAAGAGCCTCCTAAGGGAGAAGCAAATAGGAAAACCATCGCTGCGCAAACAACCTCTGCCCCATTGGACGAGTCTGAACGCCGTAACTCATTAAATAATGTACGTTCTGAATTAACTTCCTTGCCATTGAAACCTTTACTTACTATGTCACCCGGGTTTAGTAGCTTGCCTCATCCATTGGCAATGTTGCTCAGAGGTATCTCTAAGTTTTCCGTTAATACCACCAGTGACGTAATTTCATTTTTAAGATTTCTAGTTGAATTTCAGGATCATGCCCTTGTGTTTTCTCTTTCTCCATGTCAAATTTTGCAAATTATTTATCCTTATGCAATTGGTATTCTCTCTGACAAAATAGTAAGAGCCATAGCTGAACAGTCATCTATTGAAGATTTTCATGCACACTTGCTTGCAAATTTCATTCCCGCCCGCGCGAGGTCATCTCTGATTCAGAAGTACTATTACCGTGTACAACGCTTGGATGAAAACTTGGCTGATTTCATACAGGACATTAAGTTTTATACTAGGGTGTTTGCTCTTCACTTCCCTGAGGATCAGATTGTACAAGCCATTGTGGAAGGTATCTCACCATCCTATAGGTCATATTTGTGTTTCGCGTCGTGCTCGCAAACTTTCTCTGAACTTGAAGCATTGGCCGTCTCAGCGGAAGGAGTTAGATACGCCGATTCCTTGCGTGTCGCGAAAGAACCCCCACCTTCCTTTAGTAATAATCGGCCTCCACCTCGCCGACCAGTCACACCCCGTAAATGTTTTGCTTGCGGGTCGCCCGACCATCTGCGCAATAAGTGTCCACTGATCAAGTCGAGTGGGACAAGGAATGGGGCTGGTTCATCACAAGGCTGTTTTAAATGTGGGGCTTTCTCACATATCGCCAAGAATTGCCCAAACTCAAATAGCACCCCTCCTGCTCAACTTCTGGTGCAAATTCCACCAATGCCAATAATAAAATGTGACTAGCGGCTTCGGCTGAGTCGACTAATTCTGCTTCCCAAGGCTCAGCCTCTGACAAAAAGGTCGTGAATTCTGGGAACGATCAGTCTTCAAATTGATCTTTTGAATGCCCTAAAGAATGTCTTATAATTGCGGCGGATACCCCCGCACCTGACCCTTTTCTTAAGATTGAGTTAAATAACGAGCCTATAACGGCTCTATTAGATTCAGGCAGTGTTTGTTCAATTATTTCGGACCAATGGTATTCTAAATTGAAATCGGTTTGTAAATTACCGGACTATGACTCCTCTTCTGTTCAATATGTTTCGGCTAATTCATCCCCATTACAAATTCTAGGTTCTTTGCAGGTCAAAATTCGTATTTTTAAATTTACATGGAAAACCAAACTGTTTGTGGCTAAGCACTTGTCTTGCCCCATCATACTGGGTGCGGACTTTATTTCTCACACTGGTCTTGTGCTCGATCTTCAGAGTAAGTCGTGCACATTCAAGTTTGCGTCCAATTGTAAAATTCCCTTATTGAAATGTAATTCAGTATCATGTTCATCTATTGCGCCTACCCAGGATGAGATGTTGTTAGACCTTAGACATCTACCTGAGGAGCAGGCTGATAGTATTCGTAAATTATGTCAGTCATTTCCAGAGGTGTTCTCGGATACTCTTGGTGTTACTGACCTTATAGAATACAAAATTGAGGTCACGGATTCGATTCCGGTCCGTTTTCCACCATATAGGCTATCTCCACCTAAAATGAAGGCATTGAAAGAAATCATCGATCAAATGTTGAAGGATGGTATTATTAGGCCCTCTAAGTCGGCGTATTCGTCACCTATCTTTCTAGTCCCGAAACCCCAAGGAGGCTTCAGGCCTGTCATTGATTATAGGGCTCTCAATCGGAAGGTGGTGTTACAATCTGTGCCCCTTCCCGACCTTCATTCTTGATTTTCATGGTTCCGTAAGGCCAAGTTCTTTACTATCTTGGACTTCAATCAGGCCTATAATCAAATTCCCCTTGCCGAAGAGTCTAAACACCTTACAGCGTTTGCCACGGACTGGAACTTATACGAATACAATCGCGTGCCTTTCGGGCTCCCCACGGGACTAGCTGTACTCACTATTCTGCTAGATAGGGTCTTCTCCGACATCAAATTTGAGTACTTGTACCACTACTTGGATGATGTCGTCGTATTCTCGGAGACCTTTGAAGAACATCTAGATCATCTGCGAGAAGTTCTTAATCGCCTTCGTAAGGCTGGGTTAACTGTCAAGTTGTCCAAGGTGGCCTTTGCTAAGCCCTCTATGTCATTCCTAGGGCATATTGTGTCACCTGATGGTGTAGGAGTCGATCATTCTAGAACACAGGCCATCCGTGATTTTAAACCTCCCAAGGACATCAAAGGTATCGCCAGGTTCATAGGTATGGTGAATTTCTTCAGGAAGTTTATTCCTAACTTCGCTAATAGAGCGGCGCCCTTGAACCTTCTTCGTAGGAAAGGCATCAAATTCGAGTGGGGACCTTCTCAACAAGCCGCTTTTGAAGATCTTAAATTAGCTCTCTGTAATGCCCCTGTACTTGCTATGCCTGATTTCTCTAAGAAATTCATCGTCCAAACCGACGCGTCGTCGTCAGCAGTAGCGGCAGTCCTTCTTCAAGAGACTGAACTAGGGAGGCGACCGATCGCCTATGCATCTAGGACTCTATCGGCTCAAGAAGCCAAGTATTCCATCTATGAGCTCGAAGGTTTGGCAGTCTTATTCGCCTTAGAAAAGTTCCGTCTCTATCTGGAACACGTCAAATTCGACCTGGAGACAGATAATCAAGCCTTAAGCTGGGTCTTAGGTAGGCCGCGTCGTACTGGTCGTATAGCCCGTTGGGCCATCCGTATTTCTGCCTTCCAATTCGATGTCCGGCATATCAGAGGTACTGAAAATGTTGTTGCTGATGGACTCAGCCGTATGTTTTCCAACGACGTCGAGACCCATGAACCGGTCGACAGTTCATCACCTCCCGAGTCCATACTATTTGATGTTAATGCCATTTTAACAGATGCTCCCATGCTCTTTAGGGATATCGAGAAATACCAACGTGAAGATCCGACGCTGGCTCCGATAATGGAAACCCTTTCTTCTGGGGAACATGTTGTCCCTTATGTTCTGAGGAATGGTGTTTTATGTTGCCCTTCGAGGCATGATAAGATGATGAAAGTTGTCGTTCCAGCTGTTCTTGTACCTATGATCTTCAAGTACTATCATGAGACCCCATTAGGAGGGCATCTTGGAATCTTTAAAACTCGTGAGAAGATTCGTGAAAGGTTCATTTGGAAAGGTATGGACGGTGAAATCCGTGAACTCGTAAAAGCTTGTAAATCTTGTTTGCTTAGTAAACCCACCATGTCCACCAAGGTAGGCCTTCTGTCTTCGCATCAAGCGTCGCGCCCCATGGAACGCCTGTATATCGATTATGTAGGACCCTTCCCCCAGTCGAAGGGACATGCCAACAAATTCATCTTTGTATGTGTAGATGGTTTTACAAGATTTTCCTGGTTATTTCCGACTAAGCTGGCTACCGCTCAGTCCACCATTAATTGCTTAAATTCTATTTTTGCTTCTTTTGGTCCGTGCCAATATATTGTATCTGACAATGCTAAGGCTTTTACATCTAATTTATTTCGTAAATTCTGCTTTGACTTGTCCATCTCTCATGTAACTACTTCTGCTTATTACCCTCAACCATCTCTGGCTGAACGGGTTAATCGTAATCTCAGGTCCGCGCTTATTGCCTATCATCATGAAGATCATTCCAGGTGGGATACGTCCCTGCATTGGTTAGCTTTTGCTTTGAATTCGGCGGTTCATGAATCACATAAGTTTACTCCAGCCTCTTTGATGTTCAAGTTTGTTCCCAACACGCCGCTCTCTAACCTCTGGTCTCTGAGTGACATTCTACCCGAGACAATAGATCCGGACAACATCAAAGATCTTTGGAAGAAGGCTAAAGCCAATCTTAAAGTCTCTCATGAAAAGGTTAGGGAAAGGTATGATCGTGGACGGAGACCCACCCCTTTGAAGGTAGGTGACCAAGTTATGGTCAAGAATTTTGTTCCCGCGGGCAAGCTTGCCCCCAGATTTCATGGGCCTTGTATCAATCTGGATTTTCTTACGCCGGTTACGTTGTTATTAAGTAATCCAGCCACCGAGAGGATATTTAGGGTTCACCTGTCACAGGTGAAACCAGTGTAAATTTTGTGTCAACTTGCTTCATATAATTTGAATGGAATATGAAGGTTATATTTTTTGAGTTTCACTTTTAAGGCTTTCTGCCCCTTCTATAAAATTTAGTTTCATATGTAAGTATTTTTGTAAACCCTCCCCGCACCGTTAAACTGCCATTCTGTCCTTACCACGGCCATTACCACGCTCCCGTCTCCTGCTATACACACTGTGGCTTGCTTCTATTAAATGCCATGGATATCTGCACGCCGCTGGCCCCTCAACCTCTCCACCAAGCCTGTGCCCTCAAAAAAGATGATGGTCCAACAATATTCTGCCGCCTAGTTTTAATGTTTCAGTGCCCCCGCAGCCGCGCGGCGCCGTACAGCGACTGGGCTTGAGGATGGGCCCCCTCGACCCCAGCGAGGACGACATGTGCACGGCGAGCCGGAGCTCTCCTCCCGGCCAAGGCTGATGTGCGGCGCACGACCTGCTACTTGCCCGCAGCCTGTATATGTTCACCGCGGGCGCGGCGTGTTTCAACACCACTGCTCCCCTCATAGTGCGGGCGAGCGGTATCTCAGGGTACTTGAGGGGTCCGAGCGGCCTCCTCTGGACGCAAGCTGCAACGGCCGGTCTGGCCATCCAAATTAATCAACATTAACTACATGAACGATTACTATCAGCAAAAACTGCACTTGGGAATTCAACAGCAATATTTGGTGGACATTGCGAAAATTTTCTTCACTTTCAAGTATTAAAAGTGTATCTTCTGAATTCAACTTCTACAACCCTAAAGACTTTACTTCACCTGCAACAACAAAATTTTGAAACTGAATCAAACCACATTAAGAAAATCTTATAAATTTTTTTTGGGCAATTAATCTCCATATCTACATCAAAACTTGGACCTTGTTTGCAAACAAACTTCATGTGTCACCCCTGGAGGAGCTTTTGGGGGGGGAGGTCTGTACCGGGCGGTACACCTCCACGCCGCTAATTTAAAATGTGCGCCAATTAAAACTCCTCTGCTGGAGGAAGCCTGAACTTTATTGATGGTATTAATTTTCAAGTTTCTCAGAAGATGTCACTACGTGGAAAATTTGGAGTTTTTGAACTATGTCATTTTCGACGTATTTTTGTTTAGCTTGAAGTAAGAAGTGTGAACTTTCTCTTCTAGAGGACACTACTGAAGAACTACAATAGTGCACCCTAGTGCGAAGAAAAAGAACTGTTCTTTGGAGAAAATTTTATTTCAAAAGTTTGTTCTTTGTTAAATTTCTTTCTGTTATTGTTTAAGTTGGCTGTATACCCCTCTCTTTCCCCTTGTTTTGTATGTATCCAATCCCGAATTTCTTCAATTAATTTCTGACCAATCCGAGGTATCTTCCCCCAACTTGAATATGTTGCTGTATCCTATCCAATAAAGTGATTGTGGGCGGGTGTTCTCATTCCCCTAACGCCTAGAACCTTCCGCGAGAGTATTTAAACTGCTGATTTTAGGGTCTCTGCGCCACTTCTGTTCCATCTTTCAGTGTGTAAAGTACATAGCAGGGGGCGGGAAGCGCCTCTTTCTTCGGCAGCGGTCAACAACAAGGTAATGGCCGATTAATTACTTCTTTTCTTGCTTGCTCAGCAGTTTAACTCTCGGGGCGGGTCCGAAGCTTTTTCCATTATGTAACCTTCCTTAAAATGTAAAGAAACTGGTACCTATTTCATCTTTTAAACTGCATATCGGGATAGAGAGTGCTTAACCCTCTCGAGCTCCCAATCATATTGTTTTGAGGTGAACTTATTTTTCTCAACCTATTCTTCGTTAATATAATGTAAATTGTTCTTTTCTGAAGTCACCTCTGTAGTATGGGATTAGCCCTTGCATTAACGGCCTAGTGCCAAGTAGGTTTTAAATAAAGTGTATTAGGAGTGCGGAGAGCCTCCTTTCAAGTTGGTATTTTAGAGGCCATATAATTAATCTTTTCTCACTTAATAGGCCTCAGTAGATTGGGTATTTTACCCCTGTGTTTATGTCCGTTGAGGACAGCTTGAAGGTGGAGTTTGGTGTGGCCTGGGAGAGGCTTAAAGTTGAGAGCGAGTGGCTTTTTTTTTTTTTGAAAACTGAGTGTTGGATGCCTCGTGGAGGCTTTTCGGTGTAATTTGGAGCAAGTGCTCCTGAGCATGAATGGGGTTTTCTGCCCCTCTGTTAATACTCATTTTGAAGTAAGGTTGGGCTGATTGCCCAAGCATTGTGAAGACAGGGCTCGAAGCCCAAATTCTGTAAATATTGTAATTACCCTTCTGACTTGCTACTCTGTACCTGCCATGTTTGTTATTTCTTTATTTTAAAAAGAAAATATAACCTTGTTAAATTTTACATTAACTTTGATTCTGTAGTTTGAGACCCGTTCACGCCCGCACCTTCTTTCACCTCTACCTACCACTAAAACGCGGTAATAATAATAATAATAATAATAATAATAATAATAATAATAATAATAATAATAATAATAATAATAATAATAATAATAATAATAATAATAATTAAAAATCCGGCTCCATAGCTAAATGGTTAGCGTGCTAGCCTTTGGTCCAGCGGGTCCCGTGTTCCATTCCCGGCTGTTTCGGGGATTTTAATCGCGTCTGATTAATTCTTCTGGCCCGGGGACTGGATGTTGTGCTTGTCCCAATACTTTCCTCTTCATATTCAGACAACATACCACACTACCAACCACCACTTAAACACGCAATAGTAATTACACCCCGCCATACAGTGTTGGCGTCAGGAAGGGCATCCAGCCGTAAAACAGGGCCGAATGCACAGGTGCGGCACAGTTCGCATACGCGACCCCACAGGTGTGGAAAAAGCTGTGGAATAATAATAATAACCATAATAATAATGGCTTTATGTTCCACTAACTTCTTTTACGGTTTTGGAGACGCTGAGATGCCGGAATTTAGTCCCGTAGGAGTTATTTTTCGTGCCAGTACATCTACCGACACGAGGCTGATGTATTTGAGCACTTGAAATACCACCGGACTGAGCCAGGACCCAACTGCCAAATTCGGCTCAGAAGTTCAGCGATCTACCGTCTGAGATACTCAGCCCAAGGATGTAAATTGATAAAATTCATTAGATCAACTCCAGAGAAGAAATTGTTTATATGTCGTAATCTGAAAGGCTTTAAGCCTTAAATATCTGACCGTAGTCATTGTCATCAAGAGGACTCTAAAAACAGCATTCTGCCATGTCCTCTGAACTACAGTAGTATTACCTTTACACAAAACAAGGGACAGTAGTTAATACCGTGACGAGTTCGTGTGTGCCGTGTGTGTGTGTGTGTGTGTGTGTGTGTGTGTGTGTGTGTGTGTGTGTGTGTGTGTGTGTGTGTGTGTGTGTGTGTGTGTGTGTAGCCAGCTCCATCATACCCCTGGTCCATGCGGACTGTTCGAATGGAGTTGTTTAAGCCGCCACCACCGCGAATGATAATGCTCCGTTCCCTTTGTACGCGGGTCGCTATTTTATCTGGCTGTCTGAGTGTTTGGTATGCAAGTGATTACTGTGTCACGTGACGGCGAAGCAGAGAGCAGATTCCGGGGATTCCCAAGGCAATGAAACAGCAGTGGACGTGCCGGCTGCTGTGTTAGATAACGCACAGATTGTCTGTGTACTGCCGACTGTCGTTAGATTAGCTAGACCACTTGTATGAACAGTTTGTTATTGAGAATCATTTCTAGTCCTTCCAATCATCATCATCATCATTATTAATATTATTATTATTATATTTATTATTATTATTATTATTATTATTATTATTATTATTATTATTATTATTATTATTATTATTATTATTATTATTATTATTATTATTATTATTATTAAGCCTATTTCATACGAAGCAAAAAGCTTAAATAAGTTTGTTTGGCTTCCTTTGTGCCCATACTTTTTCATTATTTTGCTATGGATTTCAATTCTCTCCTTGGCCCAAGTTGTTCCAGACGTATTAAAATAAAATGAATGCTGTTGGTTTAACGCCCAACTGACTACTATTGACTGTTTCTCGGAGACACTCAGGTGTGGGAATTTTCGTATCACAGGAGTTCTTTTACCCACCAGTTAAATCTACCAACAAGAGGCTGACGTATTTGAGCTTCTTCAAATACTACCGAACTGAGCCAGGATCGAACCTGCCATGTTACGTGTTCCCGACATTTTATTTGGTTTGTTCTCTTGGTCAACTCGCCATTGTGAATTTTTGTACTTTGAGGTGTGATTCTTGCTGATTTCATGGAATTGAGATATTATTTTCTTGCATGCATCTGTGAGGTATCATTCATTTGAAGAGTCCGTAAAATTTTGGTTTGAGTTTTCTAAACTCACTCTAAATGACTGTGCATTGTTTGATTTCCTCCTTGTTTCTGAATTATATTATTATTATTATTATTATTAGTATTATTATTATTATTATTATTATTATTATTATTATTATTATTATTATTATTATTATTATTATTATTATTATTATTATTATAGCTTGTGTCATCAGTCTATAGGCTAGGTTGATACACATTTCGATGACATCCCATCTTCAACTAACCACTTCATCTCCAGGCTACTATAGTATTTCTCATCCATGCTAATCCGTTTGCCTTATTCTTTTCTTAACATTCCGCTACCAATTCTCCTACCACTATTTAACCGAACAACCCTTTGGTGTCTAAAGATCTGTCTTATGTATCTATCTCTTTTCCTAGCGAAATTTCTATTAATTTTTGGACCAATCTGGCCATCTTACCTTCAAAATTCACCTGCAACATCACATTTGTGTACCAGTTATTAGTATGTTTTTGTTTCGGTACAGTGCTATGCTCAACACAAATGTCTTCAGAATCATTTTCTAATTTACCTATCCACCATTGTAAATCACGAGCCTCCGTAGCTCAGGCGCAGCGAGCCGGGCTCTCACCGCTGGGTTCCGTGGTTAAAATCCCGGTCACTCCCTGTGAGATTTGTGCTGGACAAAGCGGAGGCGGAACACGTTATTCTCCGGATACTCCGTTTTTTCTGTCATATTTCATTCCAGCAACACTCTCCAATATAATATCATTTCATCTGTCATTCATTAATCACTGCCCCAGATGAGTGCAATAGGCTTCGGCAGCCGGTAAAATTCATATCCTCGCCGCTAGATGGGGGCTCTATTCATTCCATTTCTGACCCGGTCGAATGACTGGAAACAGGCTGTTGATTTTCATTTTGTAAAGCAAGCTAATTCATCTCCGAGCAGGACGTGAAAGCGCTTAGAGGTGTGGAAAGTAAGGGCTTCCACTAAGTTATCCGTAACCTCCGCACTTGATGGGCTAGAGGGGTTTGCTCTATACCGAGTCGTATTTGCCCCCAGAAATTAACATGGTACTCATTCATGGTGTAGGCTGAGTGAACTTCAGGATCATATGAACCTCTGGCGGTGGAAATCTCGTTTCTTAATTTTTTCTATCTCCTGACGGGGAATCGACCTCACGTCCTTCCGGGTGATCTGGGATAGGCAGCCCGTGCATCCATCTTTGAGGTAAGAACATTTCTGTGCTAAAAATACCTTCCTCGGTTTGATTAGTCTATATTTAAAGTTGTCGTTACTTCTACATTCATTCGTCGTTTTCTTAACCAAACAGCTTTATTTAGCTACTTTATTCAAGAGGAATGTGAAAAAATATGTCAACAAATAACATAAATGGAATTTTCTTGAAAATTTTCTTGAAATGAATATGAAAGGTATTCCAGAACCTAGGTTTTTAAGCGCAGCGAAGCAAAATTTAAACAATAAATATTCCGTAATACTATAGTTTTTATTGGTATGTGAACAATTTCCCTGCTTTATTGTGGACTATAATCAGTACCTTGTTCATTTCGTGTGATTCATAATAATAAGCTCAGATGGTAGCATTTTCTCCATGCTGTTACTGCAAGTACCATCACTGTATACATGAAGCCTGCCTGCTGCTCTGTTTCCCTTGGTAGCTAGCAGGCACGAGCGGAGAAGACCCGGTTTACGTTGTTTCCAACCACCCTGTATATTCCTACAGACAATATATTTCACTACGATTTACATAGACTGCAAATATAGGGACTGGATTTCCTAGACTCCGAAAACAACTTCAAATATTTTAAATATTTACATCGATGTGGGCACAAAAGTCAGTGAAAACTGTTATAAATGATTTTATAGGAATTAATTTCCATGAGTCTGTGGATGATTACTTATCAATCCCATCTATTGTCATTTTTACACACAGTGGAAGAGAAATGATCTTTCACATTTGGAGCGTATATTAAAGAAGGTGTTCCTTGTCCAAATTTAATTATTTCAAGGAAAGTACTACAACTGTTTCTCTGTACATTTTACATCACTTCGCCTTTCCACCACAAAGTCACACTATTTCCCAGTATGAAGTATTGTACAATGTTATCAGTCTATATTAGAATAATTAAAATCATTTTCCAAATCTATAAAATATCATAATTCACGAATTTCAGAAGAAAAATTCGTTTTTTTTTTTTTTTTTTTTTGAAATCTGAAAATACACTTTTATAGAATTGGTCAGATGACGGTTACACCGCGCACAAATGGAAACATCCCATAGTTTTCCTGGCATTAATATGGGAATTTAAGGTACGTTCTTTTCCCTCCATACCGTTATTCCCTGCTGGAAACTGAACTATGTAGCTGTAACGAACTCCCATGGCTTATCCCGTGACAGAATCAATGTTTCTAACATTCTCAGATAATCTAATGAACATGACTCAACATATTTCACTTGGTATTAATTTTGATGCTAAGTTCACAACTATACAACACTCCACATTCTGTCCCCTGGGAAATGAACGAACGCTGAGAGAAGTGATGGAAAAACATTACACTTTCAAGTTAAACCTTACTCCGCCACGCAAAACAAGCATTATATTGCATGTAATATATCTTGTGAGGGTCCGTCCGCAAGTATACTCCAATTATGCTCAATCAAGGGGAGCGGTAATACATCATGGCGGATAGTAGAGACTCATGTAAATTTCATTCAATGCAGAGTTTATGGCCGCACTTGAATTCTGAGTACGTTTCCTCAGGATCGTGTGGTTTACTGCTGTAACTTGGAAGTACTTCATAATGGTGATTTGAGCACCAAGCGGTCACATCATGCATGCATGATATCAGTGAATAATGGTTATAGAAACAGCATACATGGATGTAAATTGTCTAGGTACCAGCAGACATCAATGTTTGATGTCAGTCGTTGGATGGGCACTAAACTTTCCGTAGAGAACGACTGCTATTACACATGACTTAAAATACAAGTGCGATTAAATTTACAAAATAACGGGTCCTTTCCTTGACAAGACGCATCTTGAGATACCCATGACTTGTTTACTTACTTTTCGAGAATGGGTAGGGAGGGTCTGAGAATGGAAGGGAAGCGAACGTGCTCTTAATTGAGGTACAACCCCAGCAATTCCCTGGGGTGTAAAATGACGGATAAACTGGATTCAGGCCTGTCGACGCTGGGGAATTTGAATCCACCAATTTTCGGATGCAAACTTACAGCTACATGGCACGTACCATACAGCAAAGTTGCTCGGATATTCGAGGGATATTCAGTGAGAAGAAGAGTAGGGACATCTCCAAACTTACTTACCTACTTACATAATAATAATAATAATAATAATAATAATAATAATAATAATAATAATAATAATAATAATAATAATAATAATAATAATAATAATAATAATTGGAAGAAGAAAAACATTTATTTATTTATTTATTTATTTATTTATTTATTTATTTATTTATTTATTTATTTATTTATTTATTTATTTATTTATTTATTTATTTATTTATTTATTTATTTATTTATTTATTTATATAATGCCTTCATTTGTGGCGAAGTTAAGGCTCACGTCCTTCTCTTACACTTACTTACTGACTTACTTACTTACTTTCTACTTCCCATGTCCAGGTTGTCACTTTCTTTTCAACATTTACCAGTCGCAATGGCTTTGTAGTTTTCTTCAAAGAGATCTCCCATAGTGCAGTTCCCCTTTTGGGTGTGGGCGATAGAATAACATCCGTTGTATCCCGTGCCTGTCGTAAGAGGCACCCAAAGGAACCACCAGGACCCATGAAACTTCAGAGTGTGGTTTGGCGACCATTTGGCCCTTAGCTGAGTCCTGGTATTGTTTCCACTTACTTGTGCCAGGCTCCTTCCCTTCATCTATCCTATCTGACCTTCCTTGGTCAACTCTTGTTCTTTTCCGACCATGACGGTATTAGAGCATTCGAAGCCTCGGGACTTTCATTTACACGCTCTTTGTGGCCCTTGCCTTCCTTTGACCGATAACTTCATTTTTCGAAGTGTCGGTCCTCTTGTACTATCGCCCACACCCAAAAGGGGAACTGCACTGTTGGAGATCTCTTTGAAGAAAACTACAAAGCCATTGCGACTGGTAATTGTACTTCCTCTTGAAACGATAATCACCACCAAAAATAGTGCAGTGTTCATCTTGTCTACTGCAGATAAGGTGATTTGCAGAATTCTGCTGGATATCATCACAATCATACAGTGCGTTGGATTCCACAGGCATGAATATGGTAAGGTAAGGGTTGTTCTGCCCGAAGGCAGGTCCGAACCTCCGCAGAGGTGTTCCTGAGCCGGACTTTACGTGCGGTAGGGTGGCCAGTTCCTTACCGCTCCTCCATTCCCTTACCAACAGCGCGTGGCAACCCATCCAAATCCTGACCACGCCCAATGTTGCTTAACTTCGGAGATCTCACGGGATCCGGTGTTTCAACACGGCTACTGCCGTTGGCGCATGAATATGAATGGCAGACTAAAGTAAAAAGCATGTTCACGGATGATACGGTGTCATGAGGTGCCGCATCAAACCTGTCTTCAAAGAGTTTCCAAAATGCAGGACCTGAACACAACAACTTGAACGACGTAGTGGGCTATGAATTTTCCCCTCTTAAAAATGTCATTGTGCTCAACTGGCTCCGAATCCACGCTCTTCGGTACAAGAGGCCATTCTACGAATCACTTTTACCTCTCTTCTTCTTCTTCTTCTTCTACTAATTTTTACACTCTTGTAGTCGCGGGTGCGAACTGTGTTGCACATGCCGATTTGTCCCTGTTTTGTGACCGGATGTCCTTCCCGACGGCAACCCTATGTGCAGGGATGTGATCACTATTACCTGTTTCTTGTGGTGGTTGGTAGTGTAATGTGGTGTGTGAATATGAGGAGGAAAGCGTTGGGACAAACACAAATACCAAGTCCCCGAGCCAGAAGAATTAATCAGACGTGAGTAAAATCCGCGATCCGGCCGGGAATCGAACCGGGGTCCCTCTGAACCGAAGTCCTCAACGTTGACCATTTAGCCAAGGAGTCGGACGAATCACTTCTTCTTTTACCTGTAAAATATTGCAATATTTTATCTAAAGGAGAGTGGCGCAATAGCCCATTAGAGCCTTGGTCTACCAAGATGACTGTTGCCTTTCCATGCAGCCAACATGTACTGGTGTACCAAGTGATCAGCCGGTCACGAAAGTCAAGTAAACCGGCTCAATATCTCGCCACGCTGAGCACGTGCCACCCCAAAATCTGAAGACCATCTGGCTGGGCAGCAGCCATATTCGCAGGCCAAGGTCATTAATGAAATGTAGTACCAAGAGATTGTGAGTTTTTATGTGACCAGCGTGACGGAATTCTTAGTTGTACTTCGCTTTCTTGACCGGGTCCGTGGCCTACCATATCAGATACATCCTCAGTTGACTTCAGGAGGCAGATCAAATTACGTTCTAGGCTTCAGTACAGAAGAGTAGCCGCGTCAGTCGCTTACGAGTACTGTCCCCTAGTTGCGTGAACCGCTGTCGGGCGTCAAGCCTTTTCCAATCAGCACTGTACGTTGCCCAATCTGCTTATAAACGCAAAACCTTTTCTGAACCCTTCTGTCATATCACGGAATTCAGTGCGCCTGTCCCGCCTACAGCACATTGCTCTTGCATATAGTAGTCAATGCTATGAGCACGGCGACTTACAGTGGCTCTGGAGGCAAGAACAGTTTGAAGGATTTAGCCGAAAATTATAATACGCTTATGTTGGATTCAGAAAATAGTGATGGTGATAGTGACAGTCATTTTAGTAATCCGTGTGGTAGCAATAATGCAGAAGATGGTGGAGATGAGGGTGACATTATATACATTCAAACAGAGTGGGCGGAGTTTGGAATAGCGCGAAGAATTGTTATTTCCTGCCGATGCGAGTTTGCATATACAGTTTCAGAATAACTCTCAACTTACAGATATTTTTGAGCATCTAGATGTAGCGCTACACGAAGGCCAATTCAGAACGAAAAGAAGATTAAATGTTTTTCAAGCACTGAGCAAGTTGGTCGTGCGGTTATGGTCGCGCAGTTGTGAGTTGGCATTCGGGAGATACTAGATTTGAACCCCACTGTCGTCAGCCCTAAAGATGATTTTCTGTGGTTTCCCACATTCACACCAGGAAAATGCTGGTGCTGTACTGTAATTAACGCCATGCTTGCTTTCCGCCCATTCCTCTCCCATCGTCGCCATGTCCTTGTGAAAGCAATACTTGAGGAGGAAAATATTATCAAAATAAATTACTCAACTCGTGAAATATAAATATTCGATTAAGGGATTGATATCCTCGGACTGTGTCCGTGCGACGCAAGGTAAATTAAAAGTAAAAAGAGAATTTTCGAGCATTTCTTTTGTGATGAACTAGCAGAACTGATAGCGTGAGGAAGAGAGAGAGAGAGAGTGTGTGTGTATGTGTACGTGTCTTTGACACTTTGTAAGTTCCATGTTAACTTTGTCCTTGTGAAAACAATACTTGAGGAGGGAAACATTACCTAAATAAATTACTAAACGCGTGAAAATTAAATACTCGCTTAAAGGATTAATATCCCTGGATTGGCCGGAAATGGACACCATGGGGCTGCCAATAGTATCTATAATGGTGCAAAATACTCTTGTTTTAAGGAATTTTATTTTCTTTCACTTGGCTGAAGATTACGCGTAATCTGAAATTCCCTCAATACCCCGTCAGAACCTTGGCCACGCACTCATTGACTGTTGGTCATTTGAACTTAATAGCCAATTCAGTGAGGCAGCGACTAGCGATATCCAACGTTAAAGTCAATTTAACACTTGATGAAACTTAAAGTGATCGTGTTACAACTCTGTGAACAAAATAATTGAACTGAATGATCTTGAATAGGCTTTTACGGTTGCGAACACTTATTAGTTTGATTAATGAACATCATTTTGTTACAATCTGATATTATTTGATGAAAGATATCCTGACCAATAATTGCTATTAATGGCTATGAATGATACCTCATCTCTATTTCCACAGGCGGAATCTTTGTAACTATTTTTCTACTCACGTCAGCTTTTCCTGTAACATATATTTCATTTCAAAAATTAAGTTCTTAGAAAGAAACCATAATTTAATTTCATGGATAGCCAATGTTAAAAATATTTAATGTCTTTGGTTTTTCGTCCTACTTTTACGGTTTTCTGAGACGCCAAGGTGCCAGAATTTAGTCCCATAGGAGTTTTTTCATTCCGGTAGATCTACGGACACGAGGCTGACGTATTTGAGCACCTCCAAAATACCACCGGACTGAGCAAGGATCGAACCTGCCAAGTTGGTGTCAGAAGAACAGCGCCTTAACCGTTTCAGCCACTCAACCCCGAATTTTTAAAGACATTTAAGCTCTTTAGGGCTTTTTAATCGTGAAATTACCAGTGTTTCGTCCCAGTGTAGCAGTGGGCCCTTCAGTTGAATTGCTACACCTTTCCAAGACGCTGGCGGCTAGTGCGCCGTTGAGACACCGCTACAAGCCTCTTTTGTGGTATAAAGCAGTGACGGTGCAGTAGGGGAAGCATGTGCCTCCAATTGTATAAACGCCAGCCTTCTGCCTTTCATTTCATACACAGGAGTTCCAATATAATGTCTGATAAATTATTCACTAGGTATTACCCGCGGATTCGTTCGTGATTGTTCAGGAATTGTTTATAAACAACGTTGCCGTAATGAAGCTGAGGCTCTGACGGAACTGGAGCCTTACATTTTATTATTATAGCAAAATCCTGAAACACTTCATGAAAATGACCTACACTATAGGGGAGTATATATTTGGGCCCACGAGAGTTGCATTCTAACGTTGAGGGCCACCGGCGAGGAAAAGTTGATTAACACTGCTCGAAAGTGGTCTGTTGCTATGGCAACGATAACAGAGATGCCACATTTAAGGAAGCTATCGCCGCGTGGGTTGGCTTGCTCTTAGTCGCTTTTATGATATTATTCGGGGCGGCACTGTGTTATCTGAGTTAGTTGTTGCTGGCTTAAGTAATTATTTACTTGTTTGTATGAAAGGGTGATATGCCGCAGATGAAGATAACTATGACAACGCAGCATACTTCATAGTTACTGCTTTCGCTGCTCACATGTCAAACTCCAACTCTCGTGGGCCCTTCTGTAGATCTTGCAATTTCCTCGTTAACGACCGGCACGCTTTTTAAGTCACAAAAGGTGACCGGTTGTGTTTACATTCCTTGTCCGCGGTGTGCTAAGATTTCCCCAACACAGCGTTTTCAACTCTCCGTTTCAACTACGCAGCCACTGAGAACGAGCAGCGAGACTGGACAGAAACGCGTGCAGCTGTGAAACACTGGAGACCATACACAAGTGAGCCGGCTTCAGTACCGGCACGCTTTTGAACAACTCCCCGTGTAATACCACTGACAAAGCAAGCACGCTATTGATCAAGAGCAACCTGAAGCGACTGTAGAGATTCATAAATCTGGTTGCTGTCGGGGCTGGTACTGCTTAACCGCTTAACTGCTTAAAGACCGATGAGAATCTTAAAAGACTTGTCCCTTCACAGCGTGTTTCCTGGTGCGCAAATCATTAGTGGATTCCATCTACCGGGTAGACAATGGGTCACTCTTAACAGAATTCGAACAGGCTATGGAAGGTGCAGGGACACACTCTACAAATGGAATTGCATAACTTCACCGTAATGCGACTGTGGTGCCCCGCGGGGCAAACCATCGCTCACATCGTTGACAGCTTCAAGCCACGCGCTTACTCGCGTAGCTGGGCTGATTTGTTTATACCATCAGAGACAGTGTTAAGAGTGGATGAAATTGCTGGACATCTTTATATGAAATATTATTTTCTTTTTATTGTAATATATTCAGTTTTATATATTTTTTGATACCATACGCTAAATAAACTGCTTAACATTTGAGTCGCCGAGCGTTAACAAGAAAATTGTGAGAATTATGAATATAACGTCGATGAAAAGACTTTTAAGAGAATGGCATTCGAAATACCATCTCCAAAAGACTTAATAAAATCAATCAACAACGAGGAGGTGGACCGTTAGAAGAATTTTCAATGTAATAATAATAATAATAATAACAATAATAATAATAATAATAATAATAATAATAATAATAATAATAATAATAATAATAATAATAATAATAATAATAATAATGTTATTTGTTTTACGTCCCAGTAACTGCATTTTAATGATTTTCGGTGACTCCAATGTGCCGGAATTCTGTCTAGTAGGAATTGCTTTACGCGCCACTAAATATACAGACACGAGACTGACATATATGACTACCTTCAAATACCACCGGACTGGGCCAGATTGAGCTCAGAAGGCCAGTGCTTTACCGTCCGAGCTACTCCTCCCGACAGTGTTCATTTGACGAAACAGTTGGACATACTAAGACAGCACACTAGTTACAAGCAAGACCGATACCTTACCACCGAGCGAGTTGGCCGTGTGATTAGCGGTGCGCAGCTGTGAGTTTGCATTCGGGAGATAGTGGCTTCGAACCCCACTGTCGGCAGCCCTTAATATGGTCTTCCGCTTTTTTCCCATTCTCACAAAAGGTAAATGCTGGAGTTGTACGTTAATTAAGGCGAGGTCGCTTCCTACCAACTCCTAGCCGTTTCCGATCCCATCGTCGCCATAAGATCTATCTGTGTCGGTGCGACGTAGGCTAAAGCAAATTGTAAAAATCAATGGACCCTAAGCTACCATACTTTTAAGTTAAGTTCCAAGATTTTTCAAACTCTCTTATTTTTAGTTATGAAATCAGAGTGTTTAGAAGACTATTTTATACGTCCTTGAATAGGGAAAGCCCATACAGTCGAACCACGAAATCTCGAATCATCTCGGGAGCTGAATTTTGTTTTGAGTTATCGAAATTTCGCGATGTGGAGAATTCCCGCCTTGAGGATTGTATGTAATCGGATCACGTTTAACTACGGTTGAATGCTGCCATAAGTGTTGTTTAACCATATAAAAACAAACTCTGTGACCGCGCAGCTGTGAGCTTGTATCTGGGGGATAGAGGTTTCATCCCCCATTGTCAGCAGCCCTGAAGATGATTTCCCGTGGTTTCCCATTTTCACGCCAGGAAAAGGCTGGGGCTATACTTTAATTAAGGCCACGGCCACGTCCTTCGCACTCCTAGCCTTTTCCTGTCTCATCGTCGCCGTAAGACCTATCTGTGTCGTTGCGACGTAAAGTAAATTGTAATTTTTTTAAAATTCTGTGATTTTAATTACAACACTTATTATAGCAAGTCGCTGAGCACAGAATACATAGGTTTACAACAGAGGGACATGAAACATTCCTCCGTTATCAACTAAGGAAACATCTGGTTTTCTTCTGTTTTCCACTATCGACAGCCTCTGTATGTAGGATCGATGAACAGTCAGTGAACTTAACGCCTGATATACTGACGATCCAAGAGAGGGTTCAAACAGCTCCAACTGCCTATATTCAACGAAGCATGGGTGGACAGATAAGCCCCTCTGTAAACATACCGAAGGCTGATGGGAAAATATACTGTAGTATTTTAAGAAACAGTAACACACAAACCTTGTATGTAGGTTTAGTCTTCAGCCCGAAGGCTGGTTGGATCCTCAACAGCTCCGCCATCAGCTGTCATAGATGACGTAGGCATCACTGAAGAGGCGTACTAGGGAAATAAGGAGTGAGGTAGTTTCCCGTTGCTTTCCTCACTGAGCCAGAATTTGCTATTACATATCAGTCTGCCAAGCCCACTGAAATGCATGCACCAACCGACCCTATGAGCAATATTTTCACACCATTCATAGCAGGGACTGGCTGCAGAAGGAATGGCATTACTAGTATCACTCATACCTCAGTCACTTTCATTTTGTCAAAGCCAAGGATAAAGCTGAGACAGATCAATGAAAGTAACAAGATTGCTCTAGCCCAGGGATGGCGAACCTTTTCCAGCTAGTGTGCCATTTTAAGTCTGTTTTATTATTCTTAACTGTTTACTGTGCCACTTGTTATTTTCTTTTAAGGAATGGCTACCCCCCGCCCCCCGTACGACTACCTTTCTTAATTCCCAATTATGTTTCATATAATGTTAGTTATTCTTTTAGTGATATATTTACTTATTTAATTTAATATATATCTTGTAAATACATTTGACTGCACGCTTCGTGGTTGTATTTTCCAAAAACATCAAAAATATATTTTTAAGTATTTCGAGTACCTAACATTACTTGTAAAAATATATAATAAGCTCCCATTGTAACACACCTCGTCATTAAATATTATTAGATATAACAATTAAAATACTAATATTGCTAATGAAATTCGAGTGCAATATCGTTCTCACATTAGTACCCATGTCATTTATATTAGGTTCATAACTCCTTGTCTTCAGTAACACACAAGAAGCACATAGGTCTGAACCAAGACGGATTCTAACTGTTGACTTCACAACCTTCATTGTAGGGTTTTTAACGTTTTCTTTAAGAAATTGCACAAACCCATTACGAATACCCACCACACTTGAGGCTATTCTGTAAGTCAAAGCCCATTTTAGTACAAGTTCTTGCTTCACATCCTTCATTATATCCTTACCTATTGTCATATTTTGTAAACTTAACAATTTTACTAATTCCTCCCCTCATCATATTATCACAAGGAAATCAGACAAAACAGCAATCGTTGTAAGTTCACATACGTGTTTTCATCAAGACATACTGAATACGTCTGGGAGTTATCCGAATCAGCTTTCAAATGCTCCGAAACATCTTCACTCATTCTTATTATTCTACCACTGACAGTATCTCGGCTGGCTGGCATTTCTTTAATTGTGTTAATTATTTGCTGATTGTTAGGAAAGTCTTCAATTAATGTATCGGACGTCGATAAGAAAGTCTCTTTCAAGAACTCACCGTCAAAAATCGGCTTCCCATGCTCTAATATGCAGTGAGACAGATGGAAACATCCGCACTGATATTATTCCTTGGCCTCAAAGATGATACAAAACAAATAGTTTGCTTTGTGTGTTCGATTTTCTGTGAAACGAGCTCTCTTCTTTCTTCATTTGACATGGAACGAACATTTAAATGATTCGTCCGGAAATGGTGCTTTTGGCCTCTATTAAATGTGCGGACACGACGGTTTTCAGTCACAGGCAACACAAAGCGTTATTGCTTATTTCTATCACTCTGAATTCCGTTGTCCACTGTTCTTGAAGAATCCGGTTATTACTTTTGTTAAGTTTCTGTTTTTTCGGCACCGAAAACGTATTTGTGAGGTCCGTATACAAACGACATTCAATAAACAGTAACACACAACGAATAATTACGCGCTACTGGCTATCACACACACACACACGCGCGCCAAACTTCACTCACCGACTGACTGACGGCAAGGTTTTCCATATTTATCTCTTACACGTGAAACACTATGACTATACGAACCATGTGATATTGTATAGTCTGTAGCACAAGACGTATATAAAAACTTTAATATGTTCATGTGGCGTGCCACCGAAATCCTGTTCGCGTGTCACCTAGTGACACGCGTGGCATAGGTTCGCCATCCCTGCTCTAGCCCATACCAGAAGACATAGTGCGCTGTAAACACTAGGTCCTGCCAGCAAAGGCATACACAAACCTTAAGTGCTATATTACAAACTTTTTGATGATGGATGGTGATTTTGATGCTTGTTGTTTAAAGGGGCCTAACAACTAGGTCATCGGCCCTTTATTGCAAAGTTAATTTTGTACAAAATGCATTCGAGTTTCAGAACATTTTCAGCTTCTATGGAGGAAACTTGTCATTCGAGAAATAGAAAAATTCGTGTTATCGAATTTCGAATAATAGAGAAATAAGTACACGTGAAGAAAGGAACAGACGAAGGGCGGGGGGGGGGGGGGAATTAAAATTATTTCGAGGTACCGAGAATTCGAGTAATGGAGGTTCGAGGTATGGAGGTTGGACTGTAGTTGTATTTCCCGATTAGTGGATACTGGCCGCACTTAAGCGACTGCAGCTATCAAGCTCGGTTGTAGTTTATCAAGCAATAGAAATTAAATAAATAAATAAATAAATATTAATAAGAGAATTTGCGATACTTTTTTCGCTTAGTAGATACATTTTAATAAGGTACCAAGGTGTCTGAGGTATTCCCCGTAGGATCTGTAATATTGTTAATCACTTATTAAGGCCAAAGTTTTACACGAAAATGAAATAATCTAAAACTTGCAATCAAACACATCCAAATAACTCTAAAACTTTACAGTAGATCGTCAAATATCAATCAACATCTTCATAATGAATTCTATGAAGATTCACTTCCCACATAACTAATTAATAATACAAATCTTAGGCCTAAAGTTAAACATTTCAAAACTATCTGGGCAACGCCGGGTACTACAGCTAGTGAATAAATAAAAATATAAACACAAATCAATCAATCAATCAATCAATCAATCAATCAATCAATCAATCAATCAATCAATCAATCAATCAATCAATCAATCAATCAATCAATCAATCAATCAATCAATCAATCAATCAATCAATCAATCAATCAATCAATCAATCAATCAATCAGTCAATCAATCAATCAATCAATAAGAGAATTTGCTTTACATTCTTTCGCTTACTAGATAAATTCTTAGAAGATACGAGTGTGTCGGAGTTGTTCCTCGTAGGATCCCCAACATTTCAGAGTGATCTGCTAAGGTGAAGTGAAGTCGTGACTTACGTGGTCGATTAGGAACATTCTGCCTAATAATTCGATTCCTGTCCGACTCGTTGGCTGAATGGTCAGCGTACTGGCCTTCCGTTCAGAGGGTCCCGGGTTCGATTCCCGGCCGGGTCGGGGATTTTAACCTTCATTGGTTAATTCCAATGGCCCGGGGGCTGGGTGTTTGTGCTGTTCCCAACATCCCTGCAACTCACACACCACACATAACACTATCCTCCACCACAATAACACGCAGTTACCTACATATGGCAGATGCCGCCCACCCTCATCGGAGGGTCTGCCTTACAAGGGCTGCACTCGGCTAGTAATAGCCACACGAAATTAAAAAAATTCGATTCCTTTCGAGCTAGATGACCTTAAGATGTAGGAATGTCACGTGGTCAGTTTGCTGACTTCCGCAGTCATATTTAGGGAAAGGTATTTTGGGCACTAGTAGGTTAGAATGCGAACGTATTTGAACAAGGCGCAAGTACAATCAAGTTGCTCTACAGTTATGTCGGTGAGTTGCATACATTTTAGGAGCTCTGATAGTTCAGATCGCTAATATTTATGCAAATGCCGTTCCAGAACGCTTGGCCTTCGTTAGATACGTTTGCATTCTAACCAATTAGTACCTAAAAATTCTTCCCCTGCCTCATATTACTAAAGTCGCGGCCACCTAATTAGGCGGTTCAGAGATATTACGCTGTTGCCAAAGTTATGTAGCAACTGGCAAAGAAATGTCAAATTGAATACATCATTTCGGAGTGCAAGGCAGTTTTTCTGCCAAGCTCCTGATGTTACCTCCTATAATGTTTCAAAACAAATTATACTACAAGCTTCGGGAAAGACTGCTGATCTCAGCGGTATAAGTGTTTTCCACGAAAATCGATTAAAACTATTTTTAAGAATAAAAATCTGAACATGTAAATTTAAATCCGTAAAATTATGTACTGAATTTTTCAGTAAGCAGCCATGTTCTTGTTTCTTTAGCCAATAAAATATTATGTCCGGGAAAAACGTAGATATTTGTCTGACTTATTTTTTTATTCGAAACATGTTTCCATGGGTCTCTTATTTTTTCTGAAAAATGACCCGGAAAATGGCCATATAAATGCTGCTAGCTGAGGTCGTTCGGGTCGCGCTCGCCAGCGCAGGACACAGGGCAAGGTACTTTAGGATTAAACTGTGTCAGTTTTATAAAAATGTTTATCGTTTGCAATATAACTTTAATACTTGACTATATATTGGACTGTGTAATATAGAAAAGAGAACTAGTTTAAAGAATACGTGGACCTAGAACGAATTGGCTTCGACGGCACTGCACTGTCAGCGTTGCCATTCCGTGCTCAGAAGTAAGCGACTCCCGACCATCTGTCACTTCGCCGTTCCCATATCTTACAATACCGCAGTTTTCCTCATCCGCCTAATTCAGGTTTAGAATTTCTTGACCATACTTGTTGGTGAAGTCGTGTATCCATGTTCAACACTCAGTCTAGGGTTAGACTCCACGGATGAGCTGATAATTGACCTCTGAGCCTCCAGATGAGGTACAGACGTGCACATTAATGGTGTCCCGACATAAACAATCAACACTGCCCCACTCCAGTACTGAAAAGAAGGGGAGAGAGTGAAGGGGTAGTGTCGAAGGCACGATGACTCACCTTCTCGTTTAACGCATTGCTGCATGGACTGCATGCAGACAGCCCGCTACAAGACTTCGTTGTGATCGAAATGGGCACAGTGGCGGATGTATCGAAGTACAGCATTAGGTTACCTACTCGTCCGGCCCCGCGGTGTACGGGGCAACGCGTCCGGCCGCCCCGGGTTCGATTCCCTGCCGGGTCAGGGGGTTTTAATTGTAAATGATTATACCCCAGGACTGGAGACTGCGTGTTTGTGTCGTCCTTAACATTTCTCACATTCAACACTTCCGCAATTCCAATTACATGGAGGTTCATATATTGTGCAAGTAGGGGCAAAAGAACTATATAGGTCGACGCCCCGAACAAATAGCATTTTAACATTAAAAAAATTAAAAAGTAACCTACTCTGATAGTTACAGTATTAAGAGGTAAAGGAGGTTTTAAACCGAAAAGTATTTTATACTAGTTAGGAATATTTTGTAGCTGCGTTATATCGGGTCTACCAATCCTTCTTCACCTCGTTCTTGCCATATTTCAATCCATCTCCAAACTGTCTAAAGACTGCACGGTATTGCTTGTGCTATTGCTTGGGGGACCATGTGAGCCTCCTATATGCCAATAATACGTCCTCGATTCACCTGTGATAGGATAGGAGCCATCTTATTACAATGTTACAGTATAACGTTGGAATACACACACTGTGTATTCAGCACTACCTGTTCACTTCCTCCCCCCCCCCCCCCTTTTTCAGTACTGGAGTGGCCTTCAACACTATCCCTTTACTCTCTCCCCTCCTTTTCAGTACTGGAGTGGGGCAGTGTTGATTGTTTATGTCGGGACACCATTAATGTGCGTGCGTGTACAAGAATCTTACCCTTTAACACAGGACTGAGACTATCATCACCACCATTACTGCCATCTTAGGAATAGGCAAGAAATAACCGTACATGCAAGTGGAAACTGTACTGCAGTTAACTTTCGATACGTCTCAGTGCATTGTAGTAAATAAACTTGGAAGTTAGGTGTATCGAGGTGACAGTAAGGGAAGGAAGGCACAAGATATGGATGGTATAACTCCAGACCTACAGCCCAGTAATTCAAACAGATAACAGCTACGCTTTCAACTCCCACCACTCACCCCCTTCTCATTTGTTGTTCCTGGATTCGCTTCCGGCAAAGTGAGTGACGTCACATCTGTTGAAAGCGCCATATTGCCGGAACAAGTGGAGTGTGATCGAACACATTTAAATGCGAGACGCTGAGAGAGAATTCATTCTGTCACACTTACACTGCTCCTCCCAGCACCCTGTCTCCATTTATCAGGCACGAATCTGGAAGTAAACTCAAGGTAGTTCCCGTAATTTATTCCAAGAACGTGAAACAATACAATTAACGCACCCCTTTTGTGTTCAAATACTTCTTTAGGCCGTATAATAGGAGCTCTATTTCGAGGAATTGAATCACATTCACTTGTTGACTCTGAATTATAAATATATGCTTAAGATAGAATTTCTAATATAATTCGCAACTGTTCAAACTTAAATACAGTTCTTCCACCTCTGTTTATTCTTGATGACTGATCATCGTGACCCCATTATATCAGGCCATAATTCCTGACGTGCTTGACTTTGTTGCTATCGTTCATGGTCCACGGTCTTATAGTCATAGGGTAAGCTCGTTAACCTGATGCATCCCCCTCCCGTGTGTTCTTCTTCTGGCTCATGTATGAACTATAAGTTTGTCTATGCTATCTGGTCATGTGCCCTTGGAACTGTATTGTTCTCTGATAACATATCGAAGAAATTGGTTTATGAATTCTGACTTCATGTCTCATTCAAGAATTTGTTCCCAAGATACCGTTAGTCTCCGTCTCCAGTTCCATATCTGAAAAGCTCCATTTCCTTGGTCTTGATAGGCCATATTTCGCATACATAAGGAAATACAGAAACCATAATAGACTGAACTATATGCATTTTTTGTATTTTGCGATATATCTCTACCATGCCCAAGCAATCTTCAATTTATCCATTAGTTTACGTCCAATAGATATTCTTGTATTTATTTCTTGTTCAGGGCTTTCACTGACACTCAGCAGTGATTCGAAATTAATTAATCAATTCACCTATCCAGTATATCAGCTTTGACCTTCGCAGGTTAACCTCCAATACAAGAACACGACTTTCTGCCTTATCGCAATCTGGTAGAACTACACACTGTGTTTCCGTATAAAACAACAAAGTTTTCAACTTCCGTTCACGCGTCTACGCTCTCTTGCCCGCCATGCTCCATAGAGGGCGATTACCAAACGATGGCACAAACCTGCGCGAAGCCCCGGTCTTGGAGGGGAAGGAACTACTACTACTGTTACTGCTACTACTACTACTACTACTACTACCGCTACTACTAGAAAATGTGTTCATTCCTCCCCTGAATGGGGAGGCGGACCTCCTAGATGTGATGTCGTCTCTCAGCCCAGGAGATTTGTGCGGAGGTGTGCGGAGAAGTTGAGGGTTGGCGGCCGTGGGCTATTCTAAGAACTATCGCGGCATTCGCCTTAGTGCAGGAGAATGGAAAACCACGGAAAACCATTACGAGGGGCCAGCCCTCTCCATCTCCCGAATACTGAGGCGTAGAAACGCAGAAGAGCCGTGGCCACCCCTCCTCTGCTCCGTTGGCCGGTCGGAGTGCAGAGGCGTCGGATACCACGGACCAGCCGTAGACATTTGTGGGCCGAGACCCACTCTGCATCAGCCGACAGGGAAAGGAAGGTAGTGGAGCACGTGAGTACTGCTGTGGACTAACGTAGCCACCAGGAGACGATGTAAACACTTCCGTAGTAACTAGCGAGGTGCACGTTCCTCCCCTCAACCTCACGTTGTTCGCATACAAAACTCGTTTAGTGCCATCAGATAGTAAACTGGAAGCCAGTACGTATGCGCTACATGTGCTGCCATCTGTCAAATCATGCATGTACTAAGACTCTTACCATATATTATTAATAAATTACTCAAAATGAGTTTCGGCGGACTGAATAATCTAACCGTTATATATTAACGGAGTCGAAAGTGAAAAGAAATGGCTTCAGACATTACAAGAAAAAGTAGCCAAAAATTGTTTTAGGATATTGTTTTTGAAGATAACTATGTAACGTACTTTGTTGACTGTGTCATTGACAAATAATGGCTCAGTCATTACATGGCTGGATATTACGGCCCATACACCCACTTTCACACCAAGAATTCCCCTCAAAACCGGACATTCGGTTTGTTCACATCTCCGTTGAGGTGATCTCGTTGGTGAAGCAAGTTCTGTGTGGCATGGGATCACCGTCTGCAATAGCTTCTGCAGCAAACTGTACTCGCCATTCATTGTCATGCGTCATTAGTTAGTGAGTATGGGAAAAGTTCAGTGTGAGACTGCAGTACATTCTGAATTCAGCGGATCGGTTTTATATGGGGCCCGTTCCTCTCCATGACATTGCCTTTGGCTCGAAATCGGCTAGCCAGTCTATGAATTGTAAGCCAGCGGTGCTAAGTCAGAACTACACTCTGTGTTTCCGTACAAAACAACAACGTTTTCAACTTCTGTTCACGCGTCTACCTTCCCTTGTCCGCCATGCTCCATAGAGTGCGACTACTATACGATGGCACAAACCTGCTCGAAGCTCCGGTCTTGGAAGGGAAGGAACTACTACTAGAAAATGTCTTCCGTCCTCCCCTGAATGGGCAGGCGGAGTTCCTAGATGGTCATGCTGTCTCTCAGGCCAGGAGATTTTTGTCGGAGATGGAGGTGTGCGGAGAAGTTAAGAGGGTTGGTGGCCGTGACCTATAGTAAGAACTGTCCCGGCATTCGCCTTAGAGAAGGAGAATGGAAAACCACGGAAAACCATTAAAAGGACCAGCCCGTCTCCTTCTCCCAAATACAGAGGCGTAGAGTCACAGAAGAGTCGTGGCCATCCCTCCTCTGTTCCGTTGGCCGGTCGAAGTGCAGAGCTGTCGGACACCCCGGACCAGCCGTGGACACTTGTGGGCCGAGACCCACTCTGCACCAACCGACGGGGCAAGGAAGGTAGTGGAGGGGGTAAGTACTGCTGTGGACTAACGTAGTCACAGGAGCCAAAGTGAAAACCTCCGTAGCAACCAGCGAAGTGAACGTTCCTCCCCTCTCACTCACGCTGTAACACACTGGATTTGTCCGCATACGAAACATACTGCGCCATCAGATAGTAAACTGGAAGCCGGTACTAATGCGTCACATGTGCTGCTATCTGTCAAATCACGCAAGTACTGAGACTATTCATCACAAAAGGACAAGGTTCTGAGCAGAAGTTTGCACACTGTGTAAGTCATTGTGAGTGTATGACGCGCTATGACGTAGTTGAAATCTCGGAAATACTTCAGAAATGAAAGTTTGATTAATTATTTCTAGGAAAGTTTATTTGGCATTTTGATTTATAAATAACTAACTGATGTATAAGTAAATACTAGAATAAATTAACACTCTCATCCGGAATTCGGAGAGAAGAGTATTCATTCATTCACTTGTTCAGTAAATCTAGGTGTCATATCCACATTCCGCTGAACTATGTAATTGTGGTAAATGTGGACGTCCAGTGACTTATTAATTCTTGCTGCAGAGAAACCACTCACTTCTTTGCCATGCAGATAGCCGCATTTTAGCCAGAGTGGTTTCAGCTCCAGACTGATGATGCGGGGACAATCTATCAAACTTACGCTCTTAGTTGCAAGTGAATAGGAAAAACTGTACTGAAAAGCAAACCGCTGCTCCTAGACATTCAAACTGAACGATATGGAACAGTCCTTAATAGTCATTGTACCGGGAGGTACACCACTACGCCGCACATTTAAAACTTGTGCCTTAAAGAACTCCTCTACAGGAGAAACACTGAACTTGAAACTGGACCAACTTATAAAATTTCTCTGAACATGGCACCACTAAAATTTTGTTATTGTGAAGTCTGCAGTACTGTGTGAATTTCAACTTGTTTTGTTTTCCATTTATCAAGAAGTTTGGACATTCTCTCATAGATACCACCACAAAAAAAAAACTATGGTCATGCACTCTGGTGGGAAGTGAAAGAACGCTTTTGAAGAAATGTTTTATTCATAAGTTTTTTCTTACTAAATTTTGTTCATTCATCTTTAGGTTGGCAATATTTATATCTTCTTTCCGCTAGTTATGAATGTAGACAATCAAGAATTTCTGGAATTGATTTTCAGCCAATCCCGTATTTCTTCTTCGATATTGTGTGTAAACGTTTCATCCACCAATAAAATTGTGAGGGTGTGGCTGTTTTATTCGTGAAAGGTCTCGAAATTTCCCCTAGGGTTTATAAACTGTAGATTTTCTCGTCTCTTGACCATTTGATCGTTGTCTAACTTAGTGTGTGTGTCAAGCAGGAGGGCGGGAGGCGCCTCTTTCACCAGGCAGCAGTACTCCGACAAGGTATGGCCACTTAACATCTCCATTTTTGCTAGCTCCGCAGTTTAACCCGAGGGAAAGGCTCGAAACTTTAATTATGTAACCAACTTCCTTAAAATGTAATTCTCCTTTCGGCTCATGTAATATTTCATAAATCTTTAACTGTAATCCGGGGATAGAGAGTGATATACCCTCTCGAGCTCCCCTTCATCTTGGTTTGAGGTACCGTATTTGTTTCTGCAATGTATTGAAGTTATCTCCATGCGCGCTACATCAGTAGTTTGGGATTAGCCCCTGTTTCGTTGGCCAAGTGCCCTATAGGTTTTTACATTTTTTGGGGGAGCTCAATCTTTGACTCCAATCCGGTTGTACTCGGGTCGTTTATTGAACCTGTTCTTTTTCACTAAGGCCCCGTAGGTTGGGTACTAGATACCTCTGTGTAATAAGATGGCTATTTGTAAATAGTGCCTTGTAAGGCCAGTGACTATTAGATTCTCATGTTGTGTTGCCTGGAATAGGCTTAAGAACTGAAAGCGTGTGAGCTCTTTTTCAAGTGTTGTAAAATTGCCTCTGGGAGGACGGATATTGCAATTTTGGGAGCAAGTGCTCCAGGTATTAGGGGATTTCTGCCCTTTGGGTAAATGTATATTCTTTGTAAAATCGAGCTGGGTACCCAAAAACTGTAAAACTAGCAGCTTGTACCCCAAGAATGTTCAAGTTCGGAAATCTTGGATCTTTCTAAGTCTTATTTCTAATTTGCTATGTCATTGTTATTTCACTAAGTGAAAAATGGTTAATGTTTTGCTATTTTGCGAAAAATATAACATTTGTTAAAATTTTAAATTAACTTTGACTTTGTAGTTAGACCCATTCACCCCGGCACCTTCTTTCACGTCTGCTGACCCACGGGTAACCCCGTAATAATAATAATAATAATAATAATAATAATAATAATAATAATAATAATAATAATAATAGAAATTGCTTTACTGTCCTAACGACTTTCACTGTTTTCGGAGACGCCAAGGTGCCGGAATTTCTTCCAGCAAGAGTTCATTTACGTGTCAGTAAATCTACCGACACGAGGCTGACGTATTTGAGCACCTTCAAATACCACCGGACTGAGCCAGTATCAAACCTGCCAAGTTGGAGTCAGGAGGCCAGCGCCTGAACCGTCTGATCCACTCACCCCGACGAGCAGTCCTTCCATAAATACGGAAATAACTATCACGTAATGTACAGTTTCTATTATTCTGCTCACAGTACAGACCATTCTCCTTCCATTTTCTTTTATTATTATGAATATTATTATTTCAATAACTCTTTTTTGAGGGTACGATAAATCAACTTTGGATACATTTCTTCGCATTTAACTTTCTTCGTTTCCAAACTTCCTTCATTTTCTGAGAAATTTGTTCCTTTTCCTCTTGAGTCCATTTTCTTCCAGTTGTTAATTTCTTTCTCCTGAAATCCCGTCTTTCGTGTTACTCCTCTGAAACGTGTTCTGTTTTCTATTGTATCTATTTTAATTCCAGCGTTTTTCATATCCTTTTCAATTTTAACGAACCACGTTGCCTTGGACTAGTAACTGTTCAGTAATTTGAGGATGTGTTTAATTAGTCTATTGTTATTTATTCTACAAATGTGTCCAAAATAATAACTACCATTTTATTAATTATTATGATTAATATATTGCCCGCCTGTGTTGTGTAGTGGTTAGTGTGATTAGCTGTCACTCCCGGAGGTGCGGGTTCGCTTCCCGGTTCTGCCACGAAATTTGTAAAGTGGTACCAGGGCTGGAACGGGGTTCACTCAGCCTCGGGAGGTCAACTGAGTAGAGGTGGGTTCGATTCCTACCTCAGCCATCCTGGATGTGGTTTCGCGTGGTTTCCCACTTCTCCTCCAGGCAAATGTCGGGATGGTACCTAACATAAGGCCACGGCCGCTTCCTTTCTTCTTCCTTGTCTCTCCCAATCAAACTTCCCATCCCCACCAAGGCCCCTGTTCAGCATAGCAGGTGAGGCCACCTAGGCGAGGTACTATTCATCCTCCGCAGTTGTATCCCCCGACCCAGTGTCTCACGCTCCAGAACACTACCCTTAAGGCGGTAGAGGTGGGATCCCACGCTGATTCCGAGGGAAAAAACAACCCTGGAGGATAGGCAGATTAAGAAAATTATGTTATATTAAAATCATATTATTATTATTATTATTATTTTAATTTTGGAACAATTTCGAAAGTTATCTAGTGGATGTGAATGGGAGCAGGTGATACAGATGACACCTCAGTAACAATCGTTAATCAGAACAATATTACCATTGATGCTTTCACGGCCCACACTTAGCCGTGTCAAGAAAGTAAAGTGAAATTCTTTATGTTTCACAGAGAAATTTGTTCCGCGTCTTCAGAAGAGAATTTTCCAAATGGGAGTGTTTCTCCTGGAATGTGGACATTTTCTCGTGATCTAATTCACACTCTCGAAGAAAATTCTGGTATAGCAGCTTGATACAAGTTCAGGTCTTCTAATAAGATCTCAGACGTTATAATTACAATTACACAACCCATCATCCCCTAGGGAGCCATATTGCTGTCGCTAAGATTTTTTATGGTCTCAGTCTCGTTGTATAGAAATGTAGCGTGCCTGCCTCCTCCATGGAAGCCCCGTGTTTGATTTCTGGCCATTTTCGGTACTTCATTTCTAGACTGAGGGTTTGAACTGGCTTCATTTATCTTCTTCAGACCAATTGGGAACCTGTCTGACACTAAAAGCAGCAGGTCGGGTGAATAAAGTCGAGTAATACGACTGACTATATCATTACTCTGATCACGTGCACCCCAGTACCTGCAGACCACCTGATAGGCCACGACACTACTGAGATATTGCGTCACGGATTTGTTTGTGTATAGAACTTTCTTAGTTTGTTCCTTGGCGCAAATGAAATTGAATCATTCCAATCCCTTCAGAATCCTTATAAGTACAGGAAATCGTAACGCACTGCATCCACAATGACATGCCGACAGTAGCTAAAATCCTTACTAGTATCGTTGTTTACGTCACGAAGCACGAATTACAATGCGATTTACAGATTCATAGAGCTGACAGAAGGAAGAAGTGAAAGGAACTGCCTACCTGTCTTACATTCACACCACCACAGATCGAATTGCCAAGGTCCTCCGCAAACACAATATAAAAACCGTGTTTGGCACCGCCACTAAAATTGCTCACAGTCTGAGTAAAACCAAGGTAAATTGTCCCCACTTCTACATCCTGGGGTATACGAAATTCCCTGTACGTGCGGTAAGGTATACATCAGCCAAAGATGCCGGTCCATTGGTACCCGTATCAAAGAACATGAACGTAATATTCTTCTTAACCAACCAGACAAACCAGCAATAGCTGAGCACGCTCTATCGTCGGGTCATGATGTTATGTTCCAAGATGCTCGAGCTCTCACCCACACTAGACACTACAGGTTCAGGATTATACGTGAAGCTGTGGAAATACGTAGAAATCCTATCAATTTCAACATGGACATTGGCTATCAATTAAGTAATACCTGGTTACCAGCCATTAAGAATTTACGTAAGTAGTTCCCTTTACTATTGTTATTTCGTCTCGGTGTTTTCGAAATTCGTACGTTCCTCGCCGCCAGATGTTTAATTCTAGGCTTGTGTATATATCATACACATGTCTATGTCATATGTTACGCAAACACGTTATGTGAACGTCTTAGTCTGATTGTGATGGTTAGGTCAGCTTCCGCTTCGAACGCTAGCGTTGTGCCACGTCCTGGGGGCCATCTGGTGGCGAATGAACGTACAATTTCTACTTCTATTATAATGTCCAAATTTCAAAGTGTCATTGTTTGAGAAACCTTTCTCGTGGTCAGTCGAGATTTCTTCTGAGGACGCAGAGTATAGTTTTCAGCGAAACGTTAAGAATTTCAGCTGATTTTCTTGACACGGCATAAGCCCAAAAGCCTAAACAGTATCATGTCTATACGAATAAATTAGTCTAGATGAAATTCCTATGATAGGTGAACTACTAGGTCGTTTTCTTATAAATATCAGTATTGTTTTATCTACCTTTGTTGACTCGTAAATACATGTCAGTTACCTGTCTGGTTAAGTGGTCATGGAATAGCATTGAACTTACCAGGTTAATAACACTGGAAAATTGTTACCTTTACTTAGAATTACACAATTCATCCATCTACGTCGTCTCTGCAATGAGATCATTCAGTCAAATAATATTCCCTTTTTTTATTACCACATACATGGTTTATGTAAAACGCTGTGGCTTATAATTGTCAGCTACAAACTTCCCCTACGAAGCGAAAATTAATATCATACCACAGGTTGACAGCTGACTGGAATACGCCTGAGGCAAGAGAAACGTTGATTAATGAATTCCTATTTCTTCCATATAAATCATTCCTGATGGTAATATATTAAACGCAATTATTTGTGTTGCTCATATTATCCAATGCGTCTTCGTCATCCCGTGCAGCAAGTGGATTTAATAGGCTGTTGGCCTAGTTCTTTACGGCCGTCAAATGCACCATGTAATGTCCTCCTAATTCATTATCCTGTTGGTGTAAAATGACACCGGGGAAAATGAAACTCCGAGATTATAAAATTAATTAAAAGGTAGAGAAATTGTTTGACTGTGGTAATTAAAGTGGAATGCTTAAGTCATTTCTGACACTTGTCTCAGAAAGTTAGCATGCAGTAACGGATTTTAAAACCCGGGTAAGCCTACTGTCCTACATATAAGACAGCATAAATTTTGGAGTTTTGATCTTGTTGAACTACTCTGTGGCTTGTATCAGTTTCTTTACACTCTTTGTAAAGGTATGTTTTGTTGTTTGAGACCGGGCGAGTTGGCCGTGCGGTTAGGGGCGCGCAGCTGTGAGCTTGCATCCAGGAGATAGTGGGTTCAAGCCCCACTGTCGGCAGCTCTGAAGATCGAATCCCTGGTTTCCCATTTTCACACCAGGCAAATGCTGGGGATGTAGCTTAATTAAGGCCACGGCCGATTCCTTTCCTGTCCTAGCGCTTTTTGATCCCATCGTCGCCATAAGACATATTTGTGTCGTTGCGACGAAAAGCAAGTTGTAAAAAATTGTAGTTTGAGAGAGTTCCAGTGTTTTAGGTATAAATGTAACTGAGAATGTCGTTAGTTGACTGAGAGACAGCAAGATCTGATTAACCACGACAAATCGTTTATACATATTATATATCTGATATAAACATTCAAGTATGTTATTGTGTTTGTAGACTGTTGACGTGTGAATGTAACATCCTGTGATTGTTACTATTCTAATCATATTAAATATGCATAAAATAAAATGTTCGATTGTCGCACTATGTGATCTCACTTTATACTTATCTGATTACTTAAACATACAATTCTTGATGGGCGCCAGCTACAAATAAATGTAACAGTAATAGATTGATAATCTTGAATATCTCTAGGGTGTGGGGTAATAAGCTTACTTTGATAACATAACATATAGGTTCTGGGTAAATTTGAGGTTAGCAGATCTATCATGAAATAAAACAATGAACTGTACTTGATGCTAAACAAAATATATTCTTCAAATTTTGAATTCAAATGTCAGATTTGCCGCGAGAATACAGTTATAATATAAAACTCTGAACTTAAAATGGAATGAAGCTCTAGGCATTAAATTTAAAATACTCTTGACCGGACATTAGAAATCTGTACAAGAAATTTATCGCGCACTCGTTCAGTTAAGAGTACTTTGGACACTTTAAGTGTTATTGTGACGTATTCCTTGGAAGTGGCATCAGCTGTAGGTATCTCAAACCTGATACGGTGACGTATCCTTTTAGATCAACAAACGAGAGATAGCATGGCTTGAAAATATAACCACACTGCACAATCAACTTTACAAGTAATTCACTGAATTGTTAAGTCTGCATTACGAAGACTCAATCTTCGGCTGTCACTGAAGCGACACAAGAACTTGACCGAACATATATACGGACACACTCCGAACATATAATCCATCTGGTCACTGAAGACTACGTATCCATAGAACTGCTTCTTCTCCATCCCACAGCAACTCTTCATCGATCGGGGCTATCCATCCAACTGACTGACCGCTATAGGAGACGCCTCCTTTAATACACACTAATTGTCACATAGTATTACACCCACGTCATGGTTAAAACAGTCCATGATATCACTCACACCAAGCGTCGACGTATTGCACGTGATGTTTAAAATAGCCGCAGGCTAGATGAGCTCCCTGAATCATCTTTGGTTCCTCAATGAACGCTATGACGTACGAGAATTTAGCATGACTCGACACTGACTGTGACATTTTTGCACCATATGCTGCAACGTCATAAAAGTTGTTTCACAAAATAAATACTTATCTATCTATCTATATAAAATATGAAATAAAAGAACACAATCCAGTAAGCTAAAAGGGGCAGACGACGACAAAAACACAGCTAGAACACAAGCACCGGTGTCCACAGATGGCCTAAACCCAAAGAAGAAAAAAAAACTTGTCCTGACTGACTGACTGACTGACTGACTGACTGACTGACTGACTGACTGATTCATCATCACCGAGCCAAAACTACTGGACATAAAGAAATAAAATTTTGGGGATACATTCATATTACAATGTAAGTTCTCGCTAAGAGAGGATTTTTGGATATTCCTGCGCTAAGAGGGTGAAAACATGGGTGAATTTTTAAAATGAGGATATTTACTGTATATCTCAAAAACTTGAAAGTTTACAGACGTAAAATTTGGTATTTGCGATCTCCTTTAAAAATAAATACGTATTTTTTGTTTTCGGAAAATCACATTAAGTGGATGGGGGCGGGGGTGAAATGGGGCGAAAGGGGTTAAGCACCTTTTATGAGGAGACTTATATCTCAAAAACTGAAGATGTTATAGACATGAAAATTGGTATTTGAAATCTCCTTTGAAAATAAAGAAACACGTATTTTTGTGTTTCTGGATAATCCGATGAATAGGGGTGAATAGGAGTGACAAACGGGGTGAATTTTTAAAAAGACTATATCTGCAAATTATCTCAGACAGGTAACAAATTACGGATTTGAAAACTGGTGTTTGGAATTTCCCGTAAAAGTAACATAAATACTTTTTTAGAAAATACACTTAAGGGGAACTGAAAAACGGGGTGAATTTTTAAAATTAGCATATCTACAGTATATCTCAAAACTTAACATGTTGTAGACGTGAAAATTGGTATTTAGAATCTCGTTTGAAAATAAGGAAACATATTTTCTTTTGTTTTCGGAAATACCCTTAACGAGGAACGGGGGTGGGGAGAATTAAAAATTAGTTGATTTATTGTATGAATATATATACCAAAAAATCTAAAGATGTTACAAACCTGAAAACTGGTATTTGGAATCTTCTTTAAAAATAAAGAAACACGCATTTTTGGAGGGGGGGGACCAATTTAACGGGCTGGGGTGAGAAAGGATTTGAATTATTTTTATGGGGATTCTTTTATCTCAAAAACTGAAGATGTTAGAAGCATGAGCATTTGTGTTGGGAATCTTCTTTCAAAATAAAGAAACACGTGTTCTTTTGCCTTCGGAAAATCCACTTAAGGAGGTGAATGAATTGAAATACTAGTTGAATTCTTTGTATGAGGATACTTATATATCCAAAACTAAAGACGTGAAAATTGGTAAGTTATTTGGAATCTCCTTTAAAAATAAAAAAGCACGCACTTTGGGTGAGGGGGAAATCAGCTTAACGGGTAGGAGTGGGGGGTGAAAAAGGAGTTGAATTACGTTTATGAGGATACTTATATCTCAAAAATGAAGATGTTATAGACCTGAAAATTATTATATGGAATCACCTTTATAAATAAAGAAACACGCATGTCGTTTTTTTTTTCTTTCAGAAAATCGATGTCAGGTGTGTGGGGTTGAAATTAAGTAAATAAGGATTTGAAATGTGTTTGTGAGGATAGTTTATCTCAAAAACTGAAGCTGTTACAGACGTGAACGTTGGAACTTTGAATTTCCTTTCAAAATAAATAAACACGTACTTTTTGTTTTTGGAAAGTCCATTTAAGGTGAGAGAGGAGTGGAAAGAAGTTAAGAAGAAGAAGTTGAATTATTTTTATGAGTATACATTTATCTAAAAAACTGAAGGTGTTACAGACGTACGGACATGAAAACTAGTATTTGGAATCTCTTTTAAAAATAATGAAACATATTTTTGTTTCACAAAATCCAGTTAATGGGCTGAAAGGAGTTGGAAAAGCGGGTGAATTTTTAAAATGAGTACCGGTATATCTACATTACAGTGTATGTCAAAAACTTAACACGTTAGAGACAAGAAACTTGCTATGTGGAAAGTCCTTTTAAAATACAGGAACATGTACCTTTTTTTTCGGAGAAGGCGCTTAACGGGGGGTGGGAGTTGAAAAGAAGTGAAAAATAGTTGAATTATTTTTTGAGGATACTTATATCTTAAAAACTGAAGATGTCACATACGTAAAAATTGGTATTTGGAATCTCCTTTAAAAATAAAGAAACACGTATTTTTGTTTCGGAAAATACACTTAAATGGGGTGTGGGGTGGAGGAAGGACTGATCAAGGGGTTGAATCCTTTTTTATGGGGATACTTATGTATATCTCAAAAACTGAAGATGTTACGGATATGGGAATAGGTATTTGGAATCTACTTTAAAATAAAGAAACATGTATTTATTTTTTCGACTTGAGAGAAGACTGTTTCTCACATTAACAATTCTATGTCGCATGGTCGTCTTAGCCCGAAAAGGTAATGCCACAAACATGGTTTACAAAGAATTTTCTGGGGTAAAAGTAACTCAATGTTTGCGTGAGTTTCTATACTTTAGGAATTTTCAGATAATGTCTCAGTACAATGCCGAAGAACGATTACTTTGATCAAATTATGAAATCCACGCGAGCGAAGCCGCGTGTAATTGCTAGTACTATTGTATCAAAAGGTAAAGTTTGTTTGTATGTAATGGCTAATCTCAGGAACTAATTGACCGATTCTAAAAATTATTCCACTAATAGAAAGATACGTTATCCCTGAGTGCTATAGGCTATATTTTATTTTCAAAACAATTCGAGGGGTGGGGGGGACGCGGGGAGATATAAATATACTAGGCTAACATAGGCGAAATATCGAATTTGTCGTACAAGGACGAGACAAAGCTCAATTTAAGTCCCTTGACGCGAGGAACAAAACTCAGTACAGGCCCGAAAACTTTTTAAGGCCTTAAAACCAACCGTTATGGAGATATTGACACCACACCACCCTTGCTCTAGGAATCGGATAAAGAAATGAACTGCCGTAACCATGGCAACGTCAGCTCCAGTATTCTTACAGCAGCGATATTATCTACAAGAACCTAGCATGTTACAGACATGAAAATGGGTATTTGGGAACTCCTTTAAAAATAAAAGGACACACATTTTTTTTCAGAAAATCCACTTAAGGGGTGAGGTGGGGGGTGAAAAGAACGGAGGAAGGAGATGAATTCTTTATTTGAGGATACATATATCTCAGAATCTGGAGATGTTAAAACTGGTACTTCCAATCTCTTTAAAATATAAATAAACACACTTCTTTTTGGAAAATCCACTTAAGGAGGTGAAATAATAAAAAAGGGTTAGAATTTTTAAAATGAGTATATACAGGGTGTTAGGTGTATACGTGCAGATATTTCTTGTAGCAATAGAGAACGATGTGACGAACCACTATATACCAAACTTTTAGTAATCAGCGGAAGTTATTTTCGAAAGCAAAGGGATACGATGTTTTTAGAATAGGTAGTATGCCTTGTTCTGAGAATGAATAGCTTTCCGTTGATAACAGGCAAGTCACGCGCCACCCGTGCCAAACCGGTTTCTGTTTATGTTTCGGAGCAAATGTACTACTGTAACGAGATGTTACGTAATATACTTGCTAAACTGGTTTTATGTTTACCAGCAACTGAACTACGATAACAGCTGAAGGCTGCTACCGGTGTACGTACCTACATTTCGTGTTTCTTGCCGGGCTGTATGGCTCAGACGGTTGAGGTGCTGGCCTTTTTACTCCAACCTCGCAGGTTCGAACCTGGCCCAGTCCGGTGGTATTTGAATGTGCTCAAATACGTCACACTCGTGCCGGTAGATTTAGTGACACGTAAATAGAACCCCTGCGGGACCTCATCGTCTTCGAAAACCGTAAACGTAACGCAAATACCATTATTATTATTATTATTATTATTATTATTATTATTATTATTATTATTATTATTATTATTATTATTATTGACTACTCGCCAATAATGTCTGCCCAGAAAATACTTATCGTTTATAACTATGGATCTCGACAGTTGTATAATGTCCTAAATATGATGATTTTCAAAATTGGCTTTACGTCGCACCGACACAGATAGGTCTTATGGTGACGATGGGACAGAAAAGGTGTAGAAGTGAGAAGGAAGCGTTCGTGGCCTTAATAAAGGTTCAGCTCCAGCATTTTCCTGATGTGAAAATGGGACACCACGGAGAACCATCTTCAGGGCTGTCAACAGTGTAGTTCGAACCCAGTATCTCCCCTATGAAAGTTCACAATTTCGCGCCCCTAACCGCACGACCAACGTATTCCAAGCTCTAATGCCGGGCTGAGTACCTCGGACGATAGTTTGCTGGTATTCTGATCCCATCTTGGCAGGTTCGATGGAGGCTCAATTCGGGGGTATTTGAAGGTGGTGAAATACGCCAGTTTCGTGTCTGTAGATTTACTTGCATTTAAAAAAGTCCTGCAATACAACATTCCGGCGCCTCGGCGTCTCCAAAATCCGTCAAAGTAATTATTAGGACGTAAAAAATTACATTATTATTTAGTGTTTACAAACGAAAAGCATATGTGTAATGGTAAAATAAAGTATAACGTACTGCTTCCTTTGCAGTGCTTAATAAATTTATCAAAATAAAAGTGGCCAGTCTGAGTTACTCAGACGGTTAAAGCACTGGTTTCTTGGTTCCAACTTAGCAGGCTCGATCTTGGTTCAATCCGGTGGTATTCGAAGGTGCTCAAATACGTCAGCCTGGTGTCGGTAGATTTACTGGCACGTAAAAAGAACTCATGTGGGACTAAATTACAGCGCCTCCAGAAACAGTACGAGTAGTTAGTGGGACGTAAAGCAAATAACATTACCGGTATTATTATTATTATTATTATTATTATTATTATTATTATTATTATTATTATTATTATTATTCAGTCTTATTATTATCGCTACTACTCATATTGAACTACTTCTTATTACTCTTTTCCTCGTCTGATTATTATTATTATTATTATTATTATTATTATTATTATTATTATTATTATTATTATTATTATTATTATTATTATTCACCTGTTCATATTTTCGTCTTATTCCTCTTTTTACTTTTTACTTTTTTCGTTTCTCATGTGTCACAATTACATCTTACGTTACGTTCTGTTACATGTTTATGTTTGACCTTGTGATACATCACCTTTAATCTGCTCTGTAGCCTTTAAGAGTGTAGCATGGTCAATGACTTCAGTGGTTGTTTTGTTCACATAACTGGACTAAGAACTCGTCTCAATCGGCCCAGCAAGTTCAAGGCCAACCACTTTTCTCTGTTTGTTTGTTTGTTTGTTTGTTTATTTACCAATGTATGTATGTATGTCAACATTGTACTATGTCAACATTGTACTATGTCAACATCATACCATGAAAATTTACTCAATAAACGGGGTGTTTGGGGGGACCTCTGCCCTGGGTGGGGTGCTCTGCGGACCTCCTCTGGGGTCCGTGTTGTTGCTGCGGTTATCTCTCTGCGCGGTCAGGTATTTACTAACAGGGCCGATGACCTCGATGTTAGGCCCCTTTAAACAACAAGCATATTTACTAACGTATTCAATTCAATTTATTGTATGTACAAGACATACGTCCAACTTGAATTATTTCATCCTCACAACTCTACTTCCTTACTACATGGCCCAAGAGCTACACGCATAGCTGAAGGCCCACCCACTCCTCCACGAGGTCTGGGAATGAAATAACTAATTTGATTGAATTTTTTCCTATTTCAGTAGTGATGAATATAACACAAGCATTTTATTGAAGTTTTATACGTGTTAATAATGATGATGTGATGATGATGATGATGATGATGATGATGATGATGATGATGATGATGATGATGATGATGATGATGATTGCTGTTTTAAGGTCATCGGCCCTTAAAAGCGCGTGCCTTTTGTTTTAACTCGTAGTGAATAAGAAACAAAATATAAATTGCTCGAACACACGTAAATAACCAAAACCACATGCAGGGTAGAATTGAGGAACTGCCAAAATGCGTTCAAGGTCAATGTCTAGAGTTTTAACAAGCACGTCTTCCCTGTGCTGTGTTCAGCTTTCGGCACGTACAAGTCACTCGCGCACTGAAACTCTCGATTTATAATTTTTGTTACCGGTACTTCAATTTCACTGCTTGGATTTATGAGAATATCGAACTATCGGGACTCAAAATACTATATCGATACTGTACTGTACTCCCAAGCCATTACGGTGCAGAAATGGCGTAACATCTGACATACCAAAGCGAAACTCGTAGCAATTGTTCACAGTGACCACCCTGGGCTTCTCTGCAGGCTTCACTTCTCCGAATGCAGTTGCGACGCATTCGAGACAAGGAACCTGTGTTGTTCAGAATATCCTCTGGTGCCGGAAGAATATGTTTACGGAGGTCATCCGAAGTGGTTACTTCAGTTCAGTATACTTTGTGTTTCATGTCCCGCCAGACATAACAATCCACTGGAATAAGGGCTGGCCAATTGATAGTTCCACATCGTCCTGTCTACCGTTGAGGAAATGTCTGCACCATCGTGTAAAATCCACGTGGTTCGGCGTAGTCGAAGCGACACATCCTCTGAAAGCTCCAGTAACGTACTGCCTCTACAGGAGCAAGATAACATTAATAAAAAGATGTAACCGACCTCCAACTACACCCATCCAGATGTTAATTAGAACCGGTGCTGGAAATCGCCTTGTCCTATTGAATGGAGATGTTCCACAGCTCATGAGTGGGGTATAGTGGGTTCGAACCCCTCTGTTGGCAGCCCTAAAGATGGTTTTCCGTGGTTTGCCATGTTCACACCAGGCAAATGCTGGGGCTGTAACGTCATGAAGGCCACGGCCGCTTCCTTCCCTCTTCCTTGTCTATCCCTTCCAATCTCCCCATTCCCCCGCAAGGTCCCTGTTCAGCATAGAAGGTGAGGCCGCCTGGGCGAGGTACTGGTCATTCTCCCCAGTTGTATCCCCCGAGCCAATGTCTCACGCTCCCGGTCACTGCCCTTGAGGCGGTAGAGGTGGGATCCCTCGCTGTGTCCGAGGGTAAACCTACCCTGAAGGGTAAACAGATTAGGAAAAAGAAGAATAAGCCTTCTATTAGAAATGCCCGGCGGCAATTCCACAGTAGACCGAGCTCGATAGCTGCAGTCGCTTAAGTGCGGCCAGTATCCAGTATCGGGAGATAGCAGGTTCGAACCCCACTGTCGGCGGCCCTGAAGATGGTTTTCCGTGGTTTCCCATTTTCACACCAGTCAAATGCTGGGGCTGTACCTTAATTAAGGCCACGGCCGCTTCCTTCCCACTCCTAGCCCTTTCCTGTCCCATCGTCGCCATAAGAGCTATCTGTGTCGGTGCGACGTAAACCAACTAGCAAAAAAAAATCAACAGTAGAAATTTTTCCTTCGAGCAATGTTCACGCATGGTTGCAACTACGGTTTTTGAAATCTGTCTCATTAATAACAATATGACTGAATACTTACAGCTTTTTCTTTCAGTGTCCACCGTCATTTCATTGACCTGAAAAGTTTATGAATAAGCATATACAACTCGCATTGTCTATTGTCAGAAATTCATCGTAGTTTGTCGCAATAACAGCACCGAAATGTTGCGCTCATTTTTCATTTACTTATTAATTATTTCCTTTCATTTTGTCAGCTTGGATCACTGAGTAATGCCATTGACGTCTTATAAATCACACACACCTACACAATACTTGATTCGCATGTATGTGCTGGTACGTATCTTCGAGGTCACTGTAAGGATTCTGTGTACATTTCATACAGAGTACCCTAGACCGGTTTTCAAGTACAGCAAGTGGCTGGCACGTGAGTCATCCTCTCCTACTTGCCAAGCCTTTAGGGGAAGTGCACAACAACATGCGTTGGCCTGCGATAAGAAACAGGTTCAACAAGCCCTATATTTTGCTACTGTACTTCCACTACGCGTGGACAGAATTACGTAACCGGCATACCCTGCTACGGCCGTTCAAAACACATTAGGTCCTGAAATATTTGGCTCAGTTAAGGGCAAACTAATAGGACAAGGTAAAAATTACATAGCATATATTGTGATATGTCTTTTTCTTTGCCGACTAGCTTAATATCTGCACGTATACCCCTAACATCCTGTATATATATATATATATATATTTCTTCTTCTAACGGTTTTCTCACACCTGTGGGGTTGCGGGTGCTGCCTCGCACATGTGGATTTGGCGCGGTTTTACGGCTAGATGCCCTTCCTGACGCCAACCCTATGTGTAGGGATGTAATTACTATTGCGTATTCCTGTTTAGAATGGTAATTTGGGGTGTCGAGTGAATGGCAGAGAAGAGTGTTAGGGCAAACACAAACAACCTGTCCTCGAGCCAGAAGAATTCATCACACTCGATTAAAATCCCCGACCCAGCCTGGGATCGAAACCGGAACCCTGTAAACCGAAGGCCTCAACGCTAAACACTCAGCCAGAGAGTGCGGCAGTTTTTAAAATGAGTATATCTACAGATCTACAGATTATCTCATAAACTTAACATGTTACAGACGTGAAAATTGGTATTTGGAATCTCCTTTAGAAATAAAGAAACCCCTTTCTTTTCGACTTAAAAGAGGCCCTTTTCTCACATGCAGAGTTCCATGTCGCATGCTCCAGATTTAGCTCTGCCAGTAGCCTGGTCACCTTAGCCGCAATAGGCAGTGCCACAAACGTGGTTTACAAAGAGGTTCTGTGGTAAATGAAGTGCAATTTTTCGGTGAATTTTTATACTTGAGGGATTTTCAGTTAATGTCTTAGTGCAGTGCCGAGGAACACTTTTTTTTAATTACGAAATCTTCGCGAGCGAAGCCGTGGGTAACAGCTAGTCTTATATAAAGCAGCAAATCTCTCAGTGTACATTTTCTTAATGCTAACACACACACGTACAGTATATACAGTAGGCCTACTACATAATAAATGAAATGAAATTAACAAGCGATAACTAATCAATAAAAAACAAATTCAGATGATAGAATTGAATGTAATAATAATAATAATAATAATAATAATAATAATAATAATAATAACAATAATAATAATAATGGATGGAAAGTGCAACCAGAGAATGAAGTGAGAAGAAGACTGGAGCAAAGTGGACAGAAGAACGAAAACGTATCCACGGAGAAAGAATGAGAGCTCGTTTTGCAACTCAGAAAACAGAATCGTTAGAGCTTTGAGTGATTCATTGGGTCTATACGCACGTAATAATAATAATAATAATAATAATAATAATAATAATAATAATAATAGAAATAAATACAGAAGAATGTTTGTAACGGGATTTGAACCGTTACAATCCCATTATGTCAAAGTGTAGTAATTTCTAACTATATAGCTTTCATGTCCTTTATATAGGATGGTAGAATAATATAAAGAAGTTCATACTCATTACCTTGTATTACATCAGTCTAGTTAACCGTAACTCCAACTCATGGTTTGTCATGTCCTGTTTAGGAAAGGCCATATGCAACATGGAATGCTACAAAACGTCGACGAGATCTTGGAGGTGCAGAGATATAAAACGCGGTTGGCTCCTTTCCTATTTTTGATGTTTTCAATTCATCCCCTACTAATGCTGCCCTGTAGGTAGTAGGATGGACAAAAAATATGGCTTAGATGGCAGTGCTGTATTACCATGTTGTGACAGCTTGAAGTCTTTGAACCCAGATGCCACATAATTTCTTTTCCTTTTTTTTTTTTTTTTTACAAGGATTCCTTTGGTACTAAAGCTAAAAGGAACATAAAAATCAAGGCTACATCCAAAATGTGAGAAAAAGGAACATTTAATTGTACCTTAGTGGTAATGCTGATATGAAAAGTAAGAAAGCAGTTTCATTCCTTTATTTCAAGCCGGGTTGAGTGGCTCAGACGGTTAAGGCGCTAACCCCAACTTGGCAGGTTCGATCCTGGCTTAGTCCGGTGGTATTTGAAGGTGCTCAAATACGACAGCCCCGTGTCGGTAGATTTACTGGCACGTAAAAGGACTCCTGCGGGACTAAATTCCGGCACCTCGGCGTCTCCGAAGACCGTAAAAAGTAGTTAGTGGGACGTTAAACAAATAACATTATTATTATTACTTTATTTCAAAACTGCTGAGGGGCAAGCGGTTATTCGTTAGTGGAATGATAGTATCGCTGGTGTAGCATCAACCGATGTTCCTTTGTACCCATTATGGGAATCTTGGATATTCTAAGAAAGAGGAAAGAAAACTCAATTTTTTCAGTCTAAAAATAGTTCCATTTACAATAGACACGTGGGGAAAGCCTATCGCGCAGACCATAATACACCTTTGTATCAATTAGTCAATTATGACAAGGAGTGGAACTTACCAGTTGATTATGCACTGCATTCGCATGGTACGGCAGAATTGATGGCTTTATCGCAAACAAAGTAGTAAGAGGCTTAGCCACCTGGCATTCAGGCGACTTGTTATTACAGCACTCTTAGAAACGAAAAAGTGTACAACTAAAAGAGGAACCAAGTCAGTCACAACGAACGGAGCACATTGATTTTATATACGACAGACCACTTGATCATCTCACAAGAATCTCAGACAAGATATCAATATTGCCACAAAGACAACACGGGGCAGAAAAAGAGAGACTGGTTTGGATGTCATATCACTCAAAGGAATAGGCGCAATGCTCTGCGACATTTCTTATTTACATGATTATATAATTTTTGTGACAAGTGATTTATAGGATTCTCTGACAGTTTGTCAGTAATATGTAATTTCATGTTCTATTCATGAATATATTATTTTATTGTTGAAATGGGAAACAATAGATACTGTAGACATCACAGCATTCCACATAATTTGTTCAAATATTATTTTTTTTTGGCATACTGTCCTATGTGTAGAACACCCTTATTTTCAAAAACCTAACGTTTAAATGACATAACACTTGTCAGAATCTCCTTTAGTTGATGACATTCAATTTTTGAGAAAAAAATAAGAATCCATGAAAGAAAAGTTTCAGGCTTAGGCCAATTTGGGATCCAACGATTGTCAACATCGAGCGATCATAGATCCAGTTGTCTGCGTTGCTCTGCTGTTCAGACAGTTGCATAGATGACACGTTTGTTGCCTTGTAATAATATTCGTGACTATTGATGCCATGCGTTCGCTACTATTTCTCGATAAATATAGTATTTTTGCATCTATCTCTTGGCTCAGGCCAGAGAAAATGTAGCTTCTATCGAAGTCTCAGTTTTATTTATGGCTGCGACAGCATGAAAAATGGTGAGGCATGGATGGTGCTGAGTTATGATATTTGGAGGACAAATATTGGGTCCGGATGTTACGACAAGTGCCGCTTATAGGACTAGATGTCCTGCAAAAGTATTTTCTGGCCCAGTGGGGAAATCAATGGCAAGCTACCTCATTACTCCAGTACTTCTCATTATGGCGTCGTTATCGATTTTGGCGGCTTCCTTTTAAACACACAACCTCTGGAGGAGCTATAGCCTATTAGGATTCGTTCAGCGAAAAATTAAAGTCGAATTCCAGTCATCTATGACTGTTGTAATTTCTTCCTCTTAGATACTTATTGCGGACCTTATCAAGCCGACTGATACCTCAAGTCCATCTTAGCATTTACATGTAGACTTTATTCGTGTCCTTCTCTGGACGCCACGTATTCTACTACGTAAAACATAGCAGGACTCACGTCACTTGTGTAGACTTTGACTTTCGCTCTCGTACTGGCATTGTGGTCGTGGAACATACCTAAAAGTACACCCCTTTTAAACAAGGGAGTATTTATTCGGTGTGTTTTATCATCACCATCATCATCATTATCGAGATAAATATTTTTCGTAAGACTGGAACTGAAAAAAATTACAATTACATGACATGTTACTGCCATTTATCCTACACAATCAGTAATTTCGTTATAACGAAAGAAAAGTAGATGAAATGTGTGAAAATTTAAAATCACTTGTAAGTATTGTAACATAATGATTATAAGAAGTCGTATAGGAATTCGCACAAATCTTACATAAAATAACTTAAATCATTCCCCTGCATGTATCGTGATACAATTACAACGCAGTACCGTAGGACTTCACTCAAAATTTGAAATATATATATTTTCAGATAGCGTTTAGTATGCAAGCCTTCGAACAAAAAGGTAAAGTGGATAGCGGGTACCTATGTGCTTTCTCGACGCTTTCAATTTACCCGTTATTTGGATTAAAACCCGTTATATCATCAGTATATAAAATCCTCATGGATTGTCACGAGGTTAAAAACAAGATTTTTACACTTTTACTTTCAATAGAAAGGAACTTTTTTTATGTGACACGAAATAAAACATTTCATAATCAAAATTATCAACAGAGGTTGCAGTCGCATTCACATCACCCATGCAATATGGTTTTAATAAATAAGACGCAGTGCATTCTATCTCAGAGTCTGGAATGTTTTCTATCACGGAATTACTGGCATGTTGAATATACAGTACAGATCACGTAACAGTAAACTTGCATTCGAGTAATGGTATTATTTTAACATAACCCTGAAGATAGCTTTCCATGGTTTCCAGTTTTAATTCCTGCAAAATTACCTGGAGTGTAGGCTACGATTACAACGTTCGAAATTATAGTCATTTTCTGTTCAAGTAAATTTTCTACACACACACTGGAAGAAAGAAAACAACTTGAAATGTGCACTATAAAGTATAGGGTGGTCAAAACTAAGCTGGTCCAAAAAATATTTGCAATAGGGTAGTTAATGAACATCACAAAAGGTGCTAGAAATGGCCTCATCTGAAGAAATGAAAAAGTGAGGATCCAAAAGTCTTGACACCACTTCACTCAGAAACCACTGGCAGAACTCAACACGCGAAGGTTCGTCTGGACGCTTTAAAGCTTGCACAACAGCAAATTTGTAAGGCTACAGATGCAGGTCCTTTTTGATAATGTTTTGACACGACGATCTCCTAATTCCCACTTGCACAGATATACGGCGTTGAGATTTAGTCTGACTTCGTTCCAGGCTTTCCTTTACTCGAACAATGTTTTCTGGTGTTCGGACGCTTTTCGAATAGTTACCGGTACGAATTTTATTCGCTACAGAGCCCGCTTCACGCTATTAAGCAGCTATGTTTGGCATTGCATACCTTGCAGGAGGTTTTGTCAAAACACTTTCAGTCTTGAAGTCTTGCGCAAACAGTTCCGTACAAGTTTTCCACGAATCGTACCTCACATAACACTCGACAATGAACACGCACTGTTTTCTTGCGAGGATCATGTTGTGTTGCATCTAACTGCTCACTAAACACGTCTGCTCCTCTGACTCACTCACACGTAATGACACAGCGACGTACACGGGAGATACGCACGCGCAGTCATGTGACGGTAATCGATTGGTGCATTGAAATCACGGTTTCCAGCATTTCCTGTGATGGGCGGTTCTCCTGTTTATTAATAACGATCAATTCCGCATCAATCTATTAAATATTTTCCGGACCAGTTTTATTTTTCCCAGTTGATATCTAAAGTGAACACACCGGGCGAGTTGGCCGTACGGTTAGGGGCGCGTAACTGTGAGTTTGCATCCAGGAGATAGTGGGTTCGATTCCCTCTTTCGGCAGCCCTGAAGATGGTTTCTTATTTTTACACCAGGCAAGGGCTGGGCCTGTACCTTAATTAAGGCCACGGCCACTTTCTTCCCACTCCTAGCCCTTTCCTATCCGATCGTCGTCATAAAACTTGTCTGTGTCGGTGCGACATAAAGCCACTAGCAGAGAAAAAGTGAACATTTTGAAAGCTCGTAAAGAGCAGATATTGTAACACTACATATGTGGAACACACCTAAAAGGAAACCCCTTTCGAACCAGGGAGTATTTATTCGGTGTGTTTCATCATCACCATTATCATCATTATCGAGAGAAATATTTTTCGTCAGATTGGAACTGAAAAAATTCACAATTACATGACATGTTGTTGCCATTTGTCCTTCAGAACCGGAAATGCCGTGATAACGAAAGAAGAGCAGATGAAATTAATTTAGATTAACAATGTATATTTTAGGAGAAATTAAAATAATAATTTGAAACACACACTTACCAGTGTCCATGGTTCATAAGTATACTATTAGGTTTCATATTTTAATTTTTATTGTAAATTATTTATAAAATTAGAAATAAGAAATGGAAATATTCTGTAAGTGGACAGAAATGCCTGCTGGACAATAAATAAATAAATAAATAAATAAATAAATAAATAAATAAATAAATAAATAAATAAATAAATAAATAAAACAAGAGTTGTGATGAAAGAACCTTCAGCAATCGTAGAACACCAAAAAATATATTTCAAAATATCTATAATAGTTCCTAATATAATAACAAAGAGTGACTTAGAACACAGAAACGCAGCGCAAAAAGAAAAAGAAAGATTTCGAAAATTCTGCAAACCGAAACTTTGAACTGCTGAACAGCAATGAACTTTTTCTTCCTGTACTTCTAGAATATGTTTAATTATTTGGCTGAATTCTCTCATCGTTCAACAATGATTTTCATTATTGCTAAACTATTGTATTATTTTTATGAGAGCAGATTGTCTTCCCTAATTTTGAGCTGAACAGTAATATGTCTCCAGTCCTGGTCTGTGCCTCTCTTTTGCGAATAGCTCTTGGCTATTCTGTCGTGACTAATGAAAATATCACATGTCACAGGACTCTTGAAAGGGGAGGCGGGGACCCAGGAATGCCAACTATGTTCAAAAATACCAAATCGTAAAACTGGCAGCAAGAGGAGGGAAATACTGTTGCGTGCTTTATATATATATACCCATGATGAATTCATTTCCTAGTTGGTAAAACATGTCGGGCCAGTATAATTAACGGGACATTTCTTTAGCGTCATGATAAAAGTTGCGTGCATCAGAAATATAGACGTAAAGTATATTGCTGCTGACAGTGAACCACACAAACGAATAAGAAGTAATGTGCCTTATTCTACATCAAAATCGTAAATGTAAGTGTTTTTCTCTGTTCTAAAACACTTCTCATAACTAACATAGGAAATACAATTACGGAAGGAATAATGTATTAACACAAAGGAATAGGAAACTTTGTCAGCAAACGAATCAACGACTTAATAGATCATCGGTTGACGTTTGACTGTTTTCACATGAGAGAACACTGTATCAGATTAAGTCGTACCCTTGTCAGATGTAAATATACTCTCATTTTCCAGTCCTGACTCTTCGTCAGACAGACGTTGCACTCCCGTTGTAACTCATGTTTTATATCATGTTGAGCTCTACTTTGGTTTTAGGGGCTGCCTGGCCTATGTGGTTGAGGCGTGCTCGCTTCACCCGAAGGGATGTGGGTTCGATTCCCCCCCAGGAAGTCGAGAAATTGAAGAAACGAGATTTCCACTTCAGGAGGTGCGCATGGCTCTGAGGTCCACTCAGCATACATCAAAATTGAAAACCAGATTAATTCCTGAGGCAACAGGTGGTTGGGCGTAGAGCTAACCACTCTACCCCATCAAGTGCAGGGGTTATGGATAGTGGAATCTTCTATTTTCCACCACTCCAAAGACCTTCATGGCCTGTACGGAGATGACTTTGGTTTGCTTTTTGCTAGCATGATTTTCTAACAACAGCGCGCATTAAAGGGAGAATAATACGCCCATGAAGTAGCAGTTTAATAATAATAATAATAATAATAATAATAATAATAATAATAATAATAATAATAATAATAATGAATATGAATATGAATATGAATACAAATATAGAATAGAATGGACTAGAAAATGCTGCAGTGGAAGATCGGATCTCAAAAGTTAAGAGAGCATATGGCTTGACATAACGCATCTTCAATAACAAGTGCGTATTCTAGAACTCCAAGTTAAAACTTTACAACACCGTGGTCAAAACAGAACGTCTGTATGCCTGTCCATGAAGCTGGAGAAGCGAAAGGTCCTGGAAAGAAGAATCCTCAGAAAAATTATGGGAGCTCTCCAAACTGAAAGCGGATGGAAACTTCGGAGCAACAAAGAAGTTTACCAGAAGGTAGAATGAATCTCAGAGACCATGAATAAAAGGAGACAGGCGTTTCTCGGACATCTGTACAGAATGGACTCAAACAGACTTACCAAACAGATATTTGATTACTTCTGGAGAAGAAAGACCACTACAGCATTGATTAAGGAAACGAGGAATGATCTTGAGAGGTTAAGTATCTCGGAAGTCCAGATGCTAGAAAGGAATACGTTTAGGAACACAGTGAATAATTTGGAAGTGGTTCAAGCCGCAGCAAGAACTAAGAAGACCGGAAGAGCTTGGACAGATGAACAACGGAAACAGGCCAGCGAACGCATAAAGGAATATTGGACACAGGGAAAACTCCGCACGAAGAGAAAGAAATGAAGTTGTAGCGTGATCCTTAGTGGTCTATTCGTTTGTAAAAAATTAAGAGGAAGAATAATAATAATAATAAGAATAGTTTTTACGTCCCGCTATCTACTTTACTGTTTGCGGAGACGCCGATGTGCCGGAATTTAGTCCCACAGGAGTTCTTTTACGTGCCATTAAATCTACCAACACATGGTTGACGTATTTGAGCACCTTCAAATACCACCAATCTGAGCCAGGATGAAATCTGTCAAGATGGGAGTCAGAAGGCGAGTGCCTCAACCGTCTGAGCCACTCAGCCTGGCAGTACCAGTTCACCGTCACTGAAATTGAGTTTTCCTGTTGAGACGAGTAGCCAATGAACGGATACTCACACTTCACTCTGGTTGCTATCAGAAGATTTCAAAGATTTGTGCTGGGGAAACACACTTCGTTTCCTAAACCTTTGCAGTGAAACTACATCTTCAAGCAGGTGTACCTAAAGTGTAAATTATGCAGCTTTGAAGTAAACTAGTGGCCTATAGTAATCATTTATGATGTTTAATAATGTATGAATAATAATAATAATAATAATAATAATAATAATAATAATAATAATAATAATAATAATAATAATAATAATAATAATAATAATAATAATGTACCTAACAGCATCATACCAACCTCAACAGAGTTGAGTCAGGATTTCAGTATCACCACGCAAGATGAAACTTTGTGAGTGGTAATTCAGAATTTGTATCATAAAGAAAAATATATGTTTAACAACGGTGCCTGAACTACGGGAATGGGTATGATGGATATTTTAAACAGTACGTGGTAAAGCATCGAATAGAAACTGCATGTGATGACTTGATATTTTCAAATAGTTATTTCTTTAATAACAGCATATTATCAATGTCTTCCGGCTCCTTGCCTGGATGGGCAGCATATTGACCTTCGGTTCACACGACCACGGGTTCGATTTCCGGCAGGGTCAGGGATTTCATTCTTAATTGGTTATTTACGTTGACACGGGGACTGTGTGTTTGTGTCGTTCTCAACGTCTCTGCAGCTCCTCTACCACACTAAGACTATCCTGCATTACAATAACACACAGTTTTTCATTTACCACCGATGCTGCCCACCCTCGTCGGAGGGTCTCCCTTACAAGAGCTGCATAGTTTAGCAACAGCCACACGAAATTATTATTGAAAATGAAAACCTACAACCTGTTTTCCAGTCATTGACCGGGTCAGGGATGTAATGAATGAAGCAGATATAGGCTGTTAGTACGATGGGGTCGCCACTCCCAAAGTGATTTATTAATGAATGATTGATGCTATGAAATGAGAATGGAGAGTGTTGCTGGAATGAAAGATGACAGGGGAAACCGGAGTACCCGGAGAAAAACCTGTCCCGCCTCCGCTTTGTCCAGTACAAGTCTCACATGGAGCGACCAGGATTTGAACCACGGTATCTAGCGGTGAGAGGCTGTCGCATTGCCGTCTGAGCCACGGAGGCTCTACGAAATTATTATTATCCATGATAAATGATTTGACGATTGGGGGTGAGTTTCTGCCATAGTGAAATTGTTTGTAAAGAATCGGTAAGGACGGTAAAACATTTGAGAATCAAGTACAAGAAAATGTGTTTTGGTTCGCACAATACACAGCCGGGGTAGCCTACATCATACTGCGCGTTGAATATTCGTGGTTAATGTTCTCAATTATACTTTTGGTTTGTTCCTATAAAAGTTTATTTCTAGGGCATATAGCTGTTTTAAATTAAATATATTTGATACAGCACATGATTGACCACTTCAGTAAAATCTTAATTTATGGCGCATTTTACGAAAAAGAAGATTTTGAAGAACTTTTAATAATAATAATAATAATAATAATAATAATAATAATAATAATAATAATTGATAAATTAGAAATATTAGAAAGAAGAATTATAAGGAAAATATTAGCTACTCTAAGAATTGCAGAGTTTTGGAAATTAAGAAGTAACAATGAAATTTACCAGAACGTAGAAAACATATCAGAAACAATAAGAAAAATGAGATTGCTATTTCTTGGACACATTTACAGAATGGATGACAATAGACTGTCTAAACGAATCTTCAAGTACCTTTGGGAAAAGAAATTAACTACCACCTGGATTCAAGAAGTCAAGAAAGACCTGGAAAGGAAGAACATACGAGAAGAAGAATTATTGGAAAGAAATGTTTTTGGGAAGAAAGTCTTACAAATGGAAGGATTCCAAGGGAGGAAGGAAAGGAAAACGGGCACAAAGTGGACTGAAGACAGAAAAAAGAAACACAGTGAAACAATGAAAGAATACTGGAAGAAAAGGAAAGAACAACTAAGGAGGAACAATTGAAATTGTAACGTGGTCCTTAAAAGGCCGAAACGCAAGAATAATAATAATAATAATAATAATAATAAGAATAAGAATAAGAATACAGTAGAACCTTTGTTAACCGGAACAAAGGCCGAAACGTGGTTTCGGATAGTAATCAAAATATTATAAAATTAAGAAACATTTTAATGTTGAGAACATTTCTTATCAGACAAAGTAGGGCTTCCAATAATTAAAAAAACGTAAAATTAAACAATTTCCCCAATTGTTTAATTGTTTAATCAAACTAAAAAATGACAAATTTCGAAAATCACTTCCGGCCTAAATGCAGTTCCGGAAAACCAGCCTAAAATCGCTTGTTTCTGTACTTGCTTTCTTTTTTATTCAAATTCTAGCTAAATTAACTTATTTCATAATTCTTCCTGTAATGTGTTCTTTGGTTCAATACCTTCAGGTATATTTTTAATTTTTCGAAAATTTCCACACCGAATATAGTTATAAGGGCTCAAGCGAAACTCTGCATTAAACATGATTACTGCTCCTAGTGGTGCTTAAGTGAAACAATTCATTGACTCACATTAGCGCTCGTAGTGGTAGGAAAAAGCAAACTGCTAATCTAATCAACCGGATAACGATGACTGAGAAAAGTATTGTAACTTTTAGGAATAAATGAAATATATATTCTCATACATTATTATATTTTATTTACCTAAATTTCGTAACTCATATCCCAGTATGCAACAGTTACGTGGAAATGAAAAAGTTAACACAGGACAGGGTGGCATATAGAGCTGCATCAAACCATTCTTTGAACTGATGACTCAAACAACATCCCTAGGATGTTTTCAACATTGAGTAGCTTGCCTGAGAGGCTAGAACTCTTGAATTTGTGGCATTTTAGATTAAAGTAAATGAAAACTATCCATATACAATGCTATAAAAGCATTTTAACAAACCGAAACCACTGTAAATATTTAGAACAAACCATGTTCCATTGTGCATATACTTATAATGAACATATTGCACTATTATTTTTGAAAAATTCTTCTACATTCTTTAGTTTTTTCTTTCCACATCGTTTTCTAGCCGCTATGCCCACAACCATCTCATTAGTAGAACGTCAGTAGGCTTTGATTCGTCACATCACAAACTGAGTTTGCAATAGAGAAGTGAAGGAGGCAGTCAAGGATGGAGTCCACGCATTTCGTTACTTATCCCCTTTGTCATAATTTAACCTAGCAAGCAATAGAACTAATGAAAGAGGTAAAACAACCTGAGCTAGCAATCGAGAAGAGAAGGAGGAAGTCAAGGTCAGAATCCACGCACTCCGTTAGTTATCCCCTTTGCCGTAACTTAACATAGCAAGCAATAGAACTAATGAAAGTGGTCAAACAAAGTGAATTGGCAATAGAGAAGGAAAGGAGGCAGTCAAGGTTAGGTAGAATCCACGGATTCCGTTACTCATCACCTTTGTCATAACATAAAATTGTTCCTTCAATTCGTTTTCCCCGAAAATATTTATTTTCGATCGTTTCGGTTAAAAGTGTTCTGGATAACAGAGGTTCTACTGTAATAATAATATACCTTAAATAAGCTGTCGAAGCATCCACTACGAAGTGGACCATTGCCCTTTAAAATTAAAGGCCTGACATGACTACTGTACATATCTAATTAATTGATCCTACATCGTAATAGTGTGTTTTCCATATAGTGATTCCGGGAGAGATGGCGCAGGGTAGGCTAGTGCGGCAATAGCCCGCTAGATCGCTCGAACACTGCTCCTCGTGTGTACAGTGTGTACGTGAGAACAAAAGCTATCTGTTGGAGGTCACATAGTGCGAGTGATTTCGCCTAAAATCCTGGATATTTCTGGCAAGTACGTCTTCTCTACCTTCAAAGTTTTGCTTCGACATGATATAAAAGCCCGCTGACTGGGTTGTTCAAGCTATAAATAACTCTGCATTGGCACAGGCGGGTGACTAGGTTGGTCAACGACTATGGTGGTGTGATATACGCCATGTTGGACCAACGCAGTTCCTGGGGCAGGGGTGCGCAATCTCTCCCCAAATGTCGGGTGAGATGGCGCGCTACATTTCCGGGAGAGATGGCGCGGTATTCTTGGAATTTTCATTTAGGTGTAAAATGTGTTTCCATTTTCCGATCAGTTTGTTAATAAAATATAAAATATATTATATAGCCTATATGTATTTTGTTTAATTCTGTGTCAAATTATACTAATTGTGGAGAAGAGGAAGCAGCTACAGCCTAATCGAAGTTTGTGGCGCATGCCTTTAATGCAAGTTTAAAGCGTAATATCTCCAACAAAAGAGAAATCTCAGTGAACCAAAAGAACAAAAGTGCAAAGAAAAATTGCAACCACTGCCACAACGGGAAAGTTTAGGAAAGGAGAAAACCTCATTCCAATGAAGCAGCCAAAATGATAAGATGGGCAAAATAATGCAATATCTGATGACTGCAACAAGTGTGTGGAGTGCTGGAAGAACTGTTATTTGACAAAAAAGAAGAATGATTGGATTAAGTGCACCGTCTGCAACAAGTGGTTCCATGAATTGTGTTCAGTGTATAAGAACTTGTGTAATGATTGTGGACGAGAGAGAGTACGGAAAAACATATCCTAAAAGGACTGAGGGATAAATCTTGAAGTTTAAATAATTAATTGATTCATTAATGACCAAGGAATAATAGACAAGTAAATGTAAATAAATGTATTAAACATGTAATCATAGTTTACTTCTTAATTTCTTCCCTCCTTAGCATATCAAGTACATAACACCATCTCACCCGGACACTACGGGAGAGATGGCGCTGGTGACACACTTTCAAATAAACGATCTCTTTCTGCAATCTACTTACATTAAGACCATTTCCTTCAAAAGGCAGTGAGGAGAGATATAAGGAATGACGTCTAGCTTAAAAATAAGCTAATCGAAATGTTGGCGAAGACTTGCTGCACGATCATTACAAAATGTGCGCCATCTCTCCCCGACTTACTCTATAGTTTCCTGGCTTGATTCACTGTTCAGGACCGAACGATTTAGCCGTTCGGTTAGGGGTGCGCAATTGTGAGCTTGAATTCGGGAGACTGGCGGCTCGAACCGCTGTACATTATTATTATTATTATTATTATTATTACTATTATTGCTATTATTAACATTATTATTATTATTATCATCATCATTATATACAATTTGCTTTACGTAGCACCGACATAGAGAGGTCTTATGGCGACGATATACAGTACATTAATTAAGGCCACGGTCACTTTCTTTCCACTCTTAGCCCTTTCCTATCACATCGTTGTTAGAAGACATATCTGTGTCGGTGTGACCTACAGTAAAGAGAAAAAAAAAAACTGTTTTTGCATCAGACAGCCTAAGAAATTCATTGCGCTATGTTATGTGAAAATTTAATTAATTAATTAATTTCGTGTGGCTATTTCTAGCTGAGTGCAGCCCTTGTAAGGCAGACTCTCCGATGAGGGTGGGCGGCATCTGCCATGTGTAGGTAACTGCGTGTTATTGCGGTGGAGGATAGTGTTGTGTGTGGTGTGTGAGTTGCAGGGGTGTTGGGGACAGCACAAACAGCCGTCCCCCGGGCCAATGGGATTAACCAATGAAGGTTTAAATCTCCGACCCGGCCGGGAATCGAACCCGTGGCCCTCTGAACCGAAGACCAGTACGCTGACCATTCGCCGACGAGTCGGACATGTGATAAATGTTCAGCTAGCTTATTGCTTTTGTTATTCACGTCTAGAATACAAGACCCATTGCAATACCAGGAGGCGGAGTTAGTGTTCTATTCGGAGCGATAGTTGAATATTAGTCAATATAATTGCCCTGCCTGCTAGGAAGCTTATTCCATTCTGCATAAACGTAATCGTGTCTGTCTTTCCAATATTAGCTCTGTGTGGGGTTGGTACAATACACTCGACCCCATACTGTGGGAATTAAGCAATATGTTCCAATAGGTGCAATTCTTTTAGGACACATCACATTAGTGATTGCTTTTCTACGGTTCGTGAATTATTAATATCTGGCCTGCACAATTTGTGGACTCTCCATACGACAAATATTTGATGTAAGTTTATACAAGCAATTGCTCCCATTACAAAGTAAAAATGTATCGCATTCAGGATAACTTAATCCGTTTACCTTCATTTTAAAACAAGCATCCTAATTTAAACCAGTATGCTGAATTGAAAAACATTATTACTCTTGGCTTGCTTTCAAGTCAGTGTCGTGTTTGTTATCAGCAAAATTGAGAGCACATAAATCTGAATTTTTTATAAATAAAATCGTATCGACCGTGTGTCTGTACATTGACTATTTTGGCGAAATTTCCCTACAGTTATCCGTTTCAGGTGTAATAATGACCATCTGCATATTTTTTTTTTACCTTTGCTGTCTGTTTGTCTGTCTGTTTGTTTGTCTGAGTTCTTATAACTTGAAAACTACTGGATATATTTCTACCAAACTTGATATTTAGAATCCACCTGTCCTTGGGTAGGTTTTAGGGTCACTATTATTTCTGCATACACTAATTTACTGGGGGTTTATTCGAAACCGAAACCATGATTTTGCACACTCTCAAAATATACACATCCAAAATTAATTGAAATCTACCATCCTTAATGGAAATCAATTTCTAAAACTTTTGTCTCATGTGCATCATTTCGATAGGTGGATAAATAAGGGAGATATCATGAACGGTCGGTTTTCCAGGCTGAGAGAAGCTTGCATAGCCCGAAATGTGTACGTGGAGCAGATTCTAAGGACGGTGCAGACCTTCGTTTCCGGAGTATTTCGTGGCTAAACAGAAAGTCCTATCACAAAATGGATGGAAAATTCTCCGTTAAATTTGGAGTGATCCACAACTTTCTTCCTATGACTTTTTGCCTTTCTCTCTCCCTAATACGTTACACTTGGCTGCATTTCTAAATTTCACGTAAATTTTGTTTTTTTTTACACTATAATACATTGTTTAGCACACTTACAAGAATGATAGAGTTATCAGATTTGGTACGCACGATGCTATGACCAATGGCCATACGGGAACCAAATTTCATCATTCTAGTTTATACATAAGTATGCAAAAAATAATGTGAAATGTTAAAAATGTACCCAAATACCACACTATTCCAATTTTCGAACTCAATTTAAACCATAAATATTAAAGATATGAGAAAATGTTTTAGGACCAAACACTTAGAACGAAAAATGGGACGTTCGATGAAGTAAACCGTTTCTTGATATGATGTACGGTTTAGGAGCATTAAATCTCGAAATGAAGGTCTGCACTTATAAATATGCTCATGCTTATGTGTCATCTATATAAATAAAATCGTAACGACGGTATGTCTGTACATTGACTATTTTGGCGAAATTCCCATACAATTATCCCTTTTAGGTTTAATAATGACCATCTGCATATTTTTAGCTTTGGTGTTTGTTTGTTTGTTTGTTTGTTTGTTTGTTTGTTTGTTTGTTTGTTTGTTTGTTTGTTTGTTTGTTTGTTTGTTTGTTTGTTTGTTTGTTTGTTTGTCTGAGTTCTTATAACTTGAAAACTATAAGATATATTTGTACCATACTTGATTTTCACAGCATGCAAATGCTGGGGGCCATATCTTAACTATGGCCTCGGCCGCTTCTTTCCCAGTCCTTCCTCTTTCCTATCCTATCGTAGCCATATGACATATCTGTGTGGGTGCGGGGTAAAGCAAATTGTAAAAGAATTCATTTAAACCAGACGAAGGAAGCATCTGAGACTCAATAATGAATTAGTGTGAAATACTGCCAGACACCGAGAATGACCATTTTGAAATACATATTTCGTAACTTCCCTCTAACAGCTATACACTTCTTAAATGAATTTAATTTGGTCATTCTGAATTTCCCCCTTCAGAAAAGAATCATAACAATAACGTTAATGTAACATTGAGAAAACTAACAATTATTTTTAATTTATTAAATGCTAGTTATGGCGAATTCAACATGCTCCATTCGAAAATTTTCCAAATAGTTCGATTTAATAATTTCGTATGGCTATTACTAGCCGAGTGCAGCCCTTGTAAGGCAGACCCTCCGATGAGGGTGGGCGGCATCTGCCATGTGTAGGTAACTGCGTGTTATTGTGGTGGAGGATAGTGTTATGTGTGGTGTGTGAATTGCAGGAATGTTGGGGACAGCACAAACACCCAGCCCCCGGGCCATTGGAATTAACCAATGAAGGTTAAAATCCCCGACCCGGCCGGGAATCGAACCCGGGACCCTCTGAACCGAAGGCCAGTACGCTGACCATTCAGCCAACGAGTCGGACAATAGTTCGATAATTTAAAAAAATGACTCTTTTTTAATATTCCCCAAAGATAAATTAATTAAATTAAGTATGGATTTATATTTGTTCTATCCACTGCGTATGTAATTTGAGTTGGTAGCAGCAATAATTTTTATGTGCAGAAAAGTCCACGTTCAGATACCACGGATTTGAGTTAGGATCGAATCGGCTACCTTGGACCCAGAGTGCCAAGGCTATATCGTCTGAGCCACGCAACACAGCAAATTTAATTCAGAGTTTCTGAGGCACATGGGTCATGCAGTGTTGGAAATCTCACTATAATTGAGTGCTGATATTTGTACAAGTGTAACCTACCCTTGTTCATAAAGTTTCTGATATTGAGAGTGAGATACCACAGTGTACTTTTAAGCACTTTCTACTGGATATGTCATCGAATATTCTCGTTCCCGAGGTCTTGCGACCACTAGTAACATTTTATGAATAAATTGTTTACACACATGAAGTTCTGGGACGCTTATTCTCTCTTGACTGGTCTGTTCCCATGAGATTTCTACAGATGGTATAATCGTTGAAAGCTCTCTTCATTCTTACGTGTGCCCGTGCCTTCCATGATCTGTTCTGTAGTTTTCCACAGGCTTCCTCTTCGTTTCTCTCCAGTAATTAATCCCTCCTTCTTCTGTAAGTTTTATCATCGATGAGTGCCGTAGGATATGGCCCTACCACGATAGGCATCGGTTTCTAATTGTTTTGAACAGAGATCTCCTCTGATTCATTATTTGTAAGACTTGAGAATTTGTTATTTTGGCTTTCCATGAAATGTCAATTATTCGTATTAACCATCATATTTCAAGAACCTATTCTGGTAGTATAGATTTTATTTAACGTCCAAGTTTCTGATGCTTATAATAATATAGTCCAGATGAATGCACTTAACGAAGTGAAACTCTAATGGTGGAACTGCACAGTGTGTTCCGTTTTGTGATAAAACCCTTTTGATTTGAGCTATCAGACACCTGATTTCAGTTGAGCATATACATTATTTCACTGAAAATCTCTTCTATTGACTGTACGGAGAAGATTACTACCTGACTGTGCTACAACCATACATTTATTTTTTGTGGCGTTAATTTGCATGTCGTATCTTTTTGCTTTTGTTGCTAAGACACTGTAAGTGTGATGGACTTCCAGAAAATTATGTTTGTTTAACAACAAATGTAATTCACTTCACAAGATCCCATTGTCTATAACGCCATAATTTGAATTAATTTCATCGAGAAGTCTTACGCCTGTTTATATACATTTTCCGGAACGTGTAAACTGCTCTGAGTTGTTTTCAACCCGCCAGGCGTAAGTTGTAAATGCTGATGTAATGGGATTCTTGAATTACTGTCTAATGTTCGGAGACATTTTAAGGAGGGTTCTACATCACACGCCAGGGAAGAAGACAAGGGGATGTTCGGATCACAGGCTACGCTTTAATTAAATGGTGTGTAATGATCGTATTCGTTGTCTCCTCTGTTTGACTTCACTTCCCGTTTGTTTTACAACACATACACATAAACAAGTTACGATGTGACTCCGCACCAAATTCGTAATCCGGCACAAGGGGATTGTACTTTGTTTATTCCCTTCAGTAAGGGTCCTCTTATTAGCTTTGTAACGACTCTGACAATTAGACCGACTTCTGTTTATAAGAAATGTACTTCAGTACATGTGATACAAAGTTTCAGTCAACGCTTTTCGTTGGTGTTAATTAAGGAGTGCTGGAGGATGATGGCGTATAGTACTATAGACTCATTCTCCCCAGAATGTTTTATTTTGCTTGCCACGTCTTCCTACATACGAATCGTAATTTTAGTAAGGTTGGAGTCAGAAAGCAAGTTCTTAAAATGTATCAAAATGATTTGGTCTCTGCTGAATGAAATGGTGCATAATTTATATACCTCGGATTTGTAGGTGGTAATAGGTTAGAATGTAAAGTAGGCCTAATTTGGTTTGTAGGTAGTGTCATGCAACCCGTTGTACCACAGTGTAGGAAGAGTAGCACAAATTAAAGGAGTTATGTATGCTGTACCCCTACTATCTATGCAAATCTCATAGCATAACCGCTGTACATTGTAGGGTATACTTGTTACTGGCTTAAGTAAGTTTGCATTCTAACCTATCAGCACCTAATAATCCGGACTTTAATAATTTATGATTATACGTTACCTGAAAACATTTTTTAAAAATATTTTACAACATTAATGCACAAGTGATCTCACCGCTGGATACCGTGGTTCAAATCCCGGTCACTCCATGTGAGATTTGTGCTGGACAAAGCGGAGGTGGGACAGGTTTTTTTTCCGTGTACTCCGGTTTTCCCTGTCATCTTTCATTCCAGCAACACTCCCCATTATCATTACATAGCATTTATCACTCATTAATAAATCACCTTGGGAGTGGCGACCTCATTGTAATAACAGCCTATATATGTTTCATTCATCACATCCCTGACCCGGTCAATGACTGGAAAACAGGTTGTAGGTTTTCATTTTCAATGCACAAGTGAGAAATTTTCCAATTTCGGGCATGCTTCTCTTTGAAGTTACCTATTTCTGCAACCGATCAATATATAAGTCTGTTGTTTTCATTAATCTATTCCAGATTTATATGTGAAGAATTTACCGCCTTGTCATAAAAAACACTGACGTAACTCAGATTGACCGGAGTTTATTTATGATTTTATTCTTGTGAATATGCATCATCTATTGCAGTAGAGCTAGCTGTTTTATTTCAATTTACAGTAGAACCTCATTAATTCGGACTAATTGGGGCTCTAAGTTGTCCAAATTAATGAAAGTCCTGATTAAACAAGGTAACTTATGAAATGAGCTAAGGATATACCCAGTATATAAACACTATTCAGTAAAAAGGCCGTGTGCAGTACAGGTTTTTAAATTTAAGAAATACAGATGTTATATAGAATACAAGATATAATGGAATACAGTATTACCCCCAGCAAACGACAGAACGTTGTGTGATTTGTTCTCCTCTTTAGACATTGTGCCATAAAATCAATCCTTGTACGACGCATCACAGGGCGACATATTCTGTCATACACCTCACGCGCTCTCTGTACATGACTGCAACATGACAAGTTAGTGGAATGAAAATGGTTTCCAGTCACTACTTCATATAACCAATAATCCTCTGAACAATGTAAGCTCTAATCCAGGATACAATGAGCTCAATGAATATCTACTCACCAAACCACAATTACATGGTCAGGTAGAAATGAAAGTACTTACATTCATGGGATAAATTTCTGCTGTAGGTACAGTCGGGGATTTTATAAGGTATAAGCTGTACTTTGAGAGGTTCAGTCATTAGCATGCAACTTGGAGTTACTACTACTACTGCTAATTAATTAATTAATTATTATTATTATTATCATTATTATTGTTGTTTTTGTTATCATCAGCAAAATGAATCTCATATAAGAGAACAAGATCATTTTAGTACAAATAAAACCTCGAAACGTTCAACATCTCTGAAGCAATATGCGACAGAAAAGCTTTCCGAAAAGAGATAGAAAAAAAACTACTCGTATAAATCTACAGTAGTTTAAGAAACGATTGAGAAAAAGTGAAGAACAAAATTAAGAAATAAAAAAGGCATGGCCAAGGAAGAACACTCTCAACAACTCAAACCCAACAACTCGAACTACAAATCATTCTGATTAAGGCTCATAGGCCACAACTAGCTCATCCGAAGTGACTACAGCTAATAATAAAAAAAACGAAATGTCTGAATTTAAAAAATAATATTATTCTCTAATATTTAGACAGCACCTCTGAGGTTTAAGAGTAAGTGTGACTAGCTGCCATTCCTGGAGGCCCGGATTCGATTCCCGGCTCTGCCACAAAATTTGAAAAGTGGTACAAGGGTTGGAACGAGATCCACTCAGTTTCGAGAGGTCAAATGAGTAGAGTGGATTCGATTTCCACCTCAGCCATCCTCGAAGTGGTTTTCCGTGTTTTCCCAAATGCCGGGATGGTACCTAACTTAAGGCCACGGTCGCTCCCTTCCCCCCTCTTCTTTGTTCTTCCAATCTTCCCATCCCCCACAAGGCCCCCGTTCAGCATAGCAGTGAGGGCCGCCTAGGAGAGGTACTAGTCCTCCTCCGCAATTGTGTTCCCCGACCCAAAGTCTCACGCTCCAGGACACTGCCCTTGAGGCGGTAGAGTTGGGATCACTCGCTGAGTTCGAGGGAAAAACCAACACTGGAGGGTAAACGGGTTGGTTATGTCTCAAAACTCACGAGTTTCAAAACTCACGGGCTAAAATTAGTTACAAATAGTATCAAAACTCACGAATACAAACTGGTTGCTAAAGTAGACATTCTAATGAGTCTTACAATCAGAATTCACGACTCCGGACAGCAAGTGGTTGCGATGACCGCAGGAGGGATGAGGTGCGAGGTGACTCACGCTTCCCCTACGACAGGCAGGGTATACTGTGGAAGTTATTCTGCCATCCTAACCTACAGTGGAATAATAATGGCTGGTGAATTAAATAGAACGATGTGTATTATTATTATTATTATTATTATTATTATTATTATTATTATTATTATTATTATTATTATTATTAAAATATTTTGCTGTTGTCTTAAAGCTGATATTTATTTTACCTTCCACCGGGAGGTCTGGTGCAGGTCTTTAGAGTTGACGCCGTACAGGCGACCTGCACGTCTGTGAGGATGAGGGCCTACCTAAACTAAAGTCTAATGCTGAAGGCGGCATGAACACCCAGTCCCCGAACCATATGAATTAACTAATGAAAGTTAAAATTTCTGACCCAACCAGAAACCGAACACGGAATCCCCTTGACCCTATGGACCAAAGGCCAGCATACTAACCATTTATGCATGCAGCCGGACGACACAAAATTTAAATAGGTATATAGTATTGCCCGCTGCAAGTTAAGAGAAACTGTCAGTTGATAGTACTGCGAATTAGTTCCATTATGCGGCCAGAAGGCGGCAATTACTTGAATGAGGAATTTCATTTAGAAATATTTAAGATCAAGACAGTTAATTCACTCATTTAGTTTCAATACTTGGAGATTCACTTGAAAAAAAAAGCCTATTTCTATTTTTCGTAAGAGTTCATCTATTCCCTTATTTCAATAGATCATCTACCCGACACACATAAACCGAAAAATATTATTCAAGACGCATCCGATTATTCTGCGCGGAATAACTGAATGATATTTGAAACTCATTCGATTGTTTAAATTGATTATTCATTCGATTATTTAAATAATCGGATGGAAGTTATTCCATTATTAAAAGTATTTCATTATCCCATCACTAATAGGGTGGACATTTATCCATTCAAAGAAGAACTCGCCTTGCTCGTGAGTTTTGAGACTGGCCCAGGTAGAGAAACCTGTTCTTACTAATCCTCTTGCTGGAATACGTGAGTTTTGGGACTCGTGAGTTTTGAGACTCTTGAGTTTTGAGACGACACGAACGGGTTAAGAAAGAATTAGAGTGTCTGATAATTACCCGGCTGCCAGAATACGAATTTCAATGCTTCCATATAATTCAGCACGGAAGTTAATTGTACTAACTACTACTACTACTACTACTACTACTACTACTACTACTACTACTAGTAATAAGCTTATTTCAGCATCTCCAAATACCACTGGGTTGGGTGGGAGTTGAATCCGCCAGTTTGTACCCAGGAAGCAAGCGCTCTGCCCCTTAACCCACTCAGTCTGGCCCATAGTATTCTACATGGAACAGAACTAGTAGTAGTAGTAGTAGTAGTAGGAGGAGGAGGAGGAGGAGTAATTAATCCAATACAGCTTAAGGACCTGTGCCAAAAGCCATCTTACTCAGCAAATAGAGCCCCGATGTTGCTGTTATTGTTTTTTATGTTGTCATTGTTGTTGTTGCTGTACTGCTGGTGTTATCGGTGGTGGTGCTGCTTCATGTGAGGGACCAGCTACCTGTTCTTAATTCCTTTGAAGTTTGACTGGAAACCTTGTGAACAGATTTTTATCAGTGGGTATATTATTAATTAACTAAAGTGCAGGTCTGTGTGTTAGACACCATTACACCATTTTTCTGCAGGTGATCAAGAAGAATACTACGAAAAATAATTTCAAGAATGAACAAGAGTAGACATGTAACCTCTTTCTCTTCTCGATTATGTCCCCTAAGGTTACATACACCCTGATATTGCCCATCAAACTAACTTTAATATGAGGCTAAGCTAGGAATGCATCTAGACACGCAGGAAGGTACTATACCATTGTTTATTTAATTTTATCACTGTTGTTTTGTTACTTGGTTAACGTCGCACTAACACTTTTTGTTGAAGGAAGGATGCGAAAGGGCTAGGATAGGGAAGATAGAATACTTGGCCTTATTTAATGCCCAGCCTCAGCATTTGCCTGGTGTGAAAATGGAAAACCACGGTAGAACATCGTCGGAACTGCTGACGGTGGGATTCGAACCCACTATATCCCGAGTGGAAGCTCACAGCTCCGTGACCCTAACCGCATTGCCAACTCGCTCGGTGTCATTATTATTATTATTATTATTATTATTATTATTATTATTATTATTATTATTATTATTATTTTAATACCTGAAGCCTGGGTTCAATTCGCGTTCATTTCAGAGATTCTGGAATGAGCCTCCTGAGACCAACAGAGGATCAGCCTGATATGACGGGCTGCGGACCTCGTCACGCTGACCATGTGACACTCCGGCATCTACAGGGCATCTGTCGGGGCAACGGTCGTCTTGGTAGGCTAACACCATTAATGATAATGGGTTGGTGTCTGTCTCCTTGGTTGAATGATCAGCGTAGTGGCCTTCGATTCAGAGGGACACGGGTTCAATTGTCAGGCGGTCCTGGGATTTTTAACTGGCTAATTCCTCTACCTCGTGGCTGGATATACTTGATCTTCTTTATACTCACCTTCATCACCATACAACGTATTACGCCACAAACCACCACAGAAGCACTTAAACCGAGCGAGTTGGCCGTGCGGTTATGGGCGAATAGGGGTGAGCTTGCATTCGGGAGATGGTGGGTTAAGGCCACAGGAAATTCCTTTCCACTCCAAGTACTTTCCTATTCCATCGTCGCCGTAAGACCTTTCTGTGTCGGTGCGACGTAT